>NC_047123.1:13163827-13278827 GCF_902500255.1 Thalassophryne amazonica | reverse complement strand
GGCTGTAATCCTCAAACATCTTCAGGGAGTTAAGAAGAGGAGTAGTTCTGGCTCCGATGGTGTTCAACTCAATCAATCAACTTTTTTCTTGTATAGCGCCAAATCACAACAAACAGTTGCCCCAAGGCGCTCCACATTGCAAGGCAAGGCCATACAATAATTATGAAACACAGTCTACGTCTAAAGCAACATAACCAAGGGATGGTCCAGGGTCACCCGATCCAGCCCTAACTATAAGCCTTAGCGAAAAGGAAAGTTTTAAGCCTAATCTTAAAAGTAGAGAGGGTATCTGTCTCCCTGATATGAATTGGGAGCTGGTTCCACAGGAGAGGAGCCTGAAAGCTGAAGGCTCTGCCTCCCATTCTACTCTTACAAACCCTAGGAACTACAAGTAAGCCCGCAGTCTGAGAGCGAAGCGCTCTAATGGGGTAATATGGTACTATGAGGTCCCTAAGATAAGATGGGACCTGATTATTCAAAACCTTATAAGTAAGAAGAAGAATTTTAAATTCTATTCTAGAATTAACAGGAAGCCAATGAAGAGAGGCCAATATGGGTGAGATATGCTCTCTCCTGCTAGTCCCCGTCAGTACTCTAGCTGCAGCATTCTGAACCAACTGAAGGCTTTTTAGGGAACTTTTAGGACAACCTGATAATAATGAATTACAATAGTCCAGCCTAGAGGAAACAAATGCATGAATTAGTTTTTCAGCATCACTCTGAGACAAGACCTTTCTGATTTTAGAGATATTGCGTAAATGCAAAAAGGCAGTCCTACATATTTGTTTAATATGCGCTTTGAATGACATATCCTGATCAAAAATAACTCCAAGATTTCTCACAGTATTACTAGAGATCAGGGAAATGCCATCCAGAGTAACGATCTGGTTAGACACCATGCTTCTAAGATTTGTGGGGCCAAGTACAATAACTTCAGTTTTATCTGAGTTTAAAAGCAGGAAATTAGAGGTCATCCATGTCTTTATGTCTGTAAGACAATCCTGCAGTTTAGCTAATTGGTGCGTATCCTCTGGCTTCATGGATAGATAAAGCTGGGTATCATCTGCGTAACAATGAAAATTTAAGCAATACCGTCTAATAATACTGCCCAAGGGAAGCATGTATAAAGTGAATAAAATTGGTCCTAGCACAGAACCTTGTGGAACTCCATAATTAACTTTAGTCTGTGAAGAAGATTCCCCATTTACATGAACAAACTGTAATCTATTAGACAAATATGATTCAAACCACCGCAGCGCAATGCCTTTAATACCTATGACATGCTGTAATCTCTGTAATAAAATTTTATGGTCAACAGTATCAAAAGCAGCACTGAGGTCCAACAGAACAAGCACAGAGATAAGTCCACTGTCCGAAGCCATAAGAAGATCATTTGTAACCTTCACTAATGCTGTTTCTGTACTATGATGAATTCTAAAACCTGACTGAAACTCTTCAAATAGACCATTCCTCTGCAGGTGATCAGTTAGCTGTTTTACAACGACCCTCTCAAGAATCTTTGAGAGAAAAGGAAGGTTGGAGATTGGCCTATAATTAGCTAAGATAGCTGGGTCAAGTGATGGCTTTTTAAGTAATGGTTTAATTACTGCCACCTTAAAGGCCTGTGGTACATAACCAACTAACAAAGATAGATTGATCATATTTAAGATTGAAGCATTAAATAATGGTAGGACTTCCTTGAGCAGCCTGGCAGGAATGGGGTCTAATAAGCATGTTGATGGTTTGGATGAAGTAACTAATGAAAATAACTCAGACAGAACAATCGGAGAGAAAGAGTCTAACCAAATACCGGCATCACTGAAAGCAGCCAAAGATAACGATACATCTTTGGGATGGTTATGAGTAATTTTTTCTCTAATAGTCAAAATTTTGTTAGCAAAGAAAGTCATGAAGTCATTACTAGTTAAAGTTAATGGAATACTCAGCTCAATAGAGCTCTGACTCTTTGTCAGCCTGGCTACAGTGCTGAAAAGAAACCTGGGGTTGTTCTTATTTTCTTCAATTAGTGATGAGTAGAAAGATGTCCTAGCTTCACGAAGGGCTTTCTTATAGAGCAACAAACTCTTTTTCCAGGCTAAGTGAAGATCTTCTAAATTAGTGAGACGCCATTTCCTCTCCAACTTACGGGTTATCTGCTTTAAGCTACGAGTTTGTGAGTTATACCACGGAGTCAGACACTTCTGATTTAAAGCTCTCTTTTTCAGAGGAGCTACAGCATCCAAAGTTGTCTTCAATGAGGATGTAAAACTATTGACAAGATACTCTAACTCCCTTACAGAGTTTAGGTAGCTACTCTGCTCTGTGTTGGTATATGACATTAGAGAACATAAAGAAGGAATCATATCCTTAAACCTAGTTACAGCGCTTTCTGAAAGACTTCTAGTGTAATGAAACTTATTCCCCACTGCAGGGTAGTCCATCAGGGTAAATGTAAATGTTATTAAAAATGATCAGACAAAAGGGAGTTTTCAGGGAATACTGTTAAGTCTTCTATTTCCATACCATAAGTCAGAACAAGATCTAAAATATGATTAAAGTGGTGGGTGGACTCATTTACTTTTTGAGCAAAGCCGATAGAGTCTAATAATAGATTAAATGCAGTGTTGAGGCTGTCATGCTCAGCATCTGTGTGGATGTTAAAATCGCCCACTATAATTATCTTATCTGAGCTAAGCACTAAGTCAGACAAAAGGTCTGAAAATTCACAGAGAAACTCACAGTAACGACCAGGTGGACGATAGATAATAACAAATAAAACTGGTTTTTGGGACTTCCAATTTGGATGGACAAGACTAAGAGACAAGCTTTCAAATGAATTAAAGCTCTGTCTAGGTTTTTGATTAATTAATAAGCTGGAATGGAAGATTGCTGCTAATCCTCCGCCCCGGCCCGTGCTACGAGCATTCTGACAGTTAGTGTGACTCGGGGGTGTTGACTCATTTAAACTAACATATTCATCCTGCTGTAACCAAGTTTCTGTTAGGCAGAATAAATCAATACGTTGATCAATTATTATATCATTTACCAACAGGGACTTAGAAGAAAGAGACCTAATGTTTAATAGACCACATTTAACTGTTTTAGTCTGTGGTGCAATTGAAGGTGCTATATTATTTTTTCTTTTTGAATTTTTATGCTTAAATAGATTTTTGCTAGTTATTGGTGGTCTGGGAGCAGGCACCGTCTCTACGGGGATGGGGTAATAGGGGGATGGCAGGGGGAGAGAAGCTGCAGAGAGGTGTATAAGACCACAGCTCTGCCTCCTGGTCCCAACGCTAGACAGTCACAGTTTGGAGGATCCCAAAAAATTGGCCAGATTTCTAGAAATGAGAGCTGCTCCCTCTAAAGTGGGATGGATGCCGTCTCTCCTAACAAGACCAGGTTTTCCCCAGAAGCTTTGCCAATTATCAATGAAGCCCACCTCATTTTTTGGACACCACTCAGACAGCCAGCAATTCAAGGAGAACATGCGGCTAAACATGTCACTCCCGGTCTGATTGGGGAGGGGCCCAGAGAAAACAACAGAGTCCGACATTGTTTTTGCAAAGTTACAAGTGTTGGGGATAGTGTTCAAAAGAATTGTGCAGAACAGCTGGCAGATATAATCTGTTTGATTTTTATGAGATTTCTTGAGCTCTGTAAAGTACCTGATCTGTGGGAATCATTTGCTATTGTACCTGTGCCAAAAATAACTCACCAAAGGTGCATAAAGATTTCTGAGTCACACACAGTAAGCTGCATGTCTACTGTGATGCAAGTGAAAAGGCTTACAGTGCTGTGGCATATCTACAAGGACAAAACAAACAAGGAGAAACCATTACCAGTTTTGTGCACTGAACAAACTGAACCTCTGTTAAACTTAGAAAGGTACAGCAAGCTTAATACTGTGTTAAGAGTCACTGCATGGGTAAAACGGTTTGTAACTAACACAAGGTCTTGTCAGAAGGTTCAGGGAGAGTTAACTGCAGAAGAGCTCATTGCAGCTGAAATGTACTGGGTGAAGGCTACTCAAGAGAGTTGTTTTAGTTCTGAAAATCCCAGCTAAGGTCAAACAAAAATGTGAAGAGAGACTCTAAAATCAAAGATTTGAACCCATTCTTAGATGAAAATGGTCTAAGTGTTGGGGGAAGAACTCTGATTTTAGTTTCAGAACTCTGATTTTAGTTTCAGAGAACAGCACCAACGAATCACAAGTATTCTGAGCTATTAGTTTAGTCATGTGATGAAAAGATGATGCATTCTGGTGTAAGAGACACATTGATTCAAGTCAGAGATGGAAGGAAGATGTTTTGTAAAATGCATTGCCTCATGTTATTAGATTTGCAGAAAACTAAAGTTTAAAGCAGCACAACAGATTACTGCTCCTTTATCACGAGACCGAGTAACTGAGTCACCTCCATCTGAAGTTACTGGTGTTGATTTTGCAGAACCCTTGTATGTTAAAGGTAAAGGACAGGTGTACTGTCACACTGTTTACGTGTGCAGTAACAAGAGCAGTGCATTTGGAGTTGGTTTCAGATCAGACTACAGAGAACTTCTTATTGGCCTTTACGAGATTGCAGGAGGAGGGCTTTGAAGGATCATTACTCTGATCTGATTACTCTGATGCCAGAACATTCAAACGAGCAAGTCATGCGCAGGCAGATAGTTTTGACTTATGGTTAAAATTTTAAACAAACATGTTTTAGTTTTAAAGTAATGCACTAATTTTGAAGGTTTTAGCATTTAGACACACATGCCGCAGTGTATTGTGGGTAAATTAGTTTCCTGACAGACATGAGTGGTTGGTTGGTCAGTATAACACACACAACTTACTGAAATGTCTGGTGGGTTTTACAAATAAATCTGTATTTGTAAATATGTAATTTTTTTTCATTTGTAAAAAAAAGGCAATTTGAAAACTGAAAATTATGTTTAAATGGATTCATCACTTTAAGCGAATGTGTGGCACTTGGTATTCATACTGCCATGAACACTGCCAGATGACTGTGTTCATGGCAGTATGAATACCAAGTGCCACACATTCGCCCAAATGAGGTTTCAAACAGCACTTCTTCACAACACACCATGTATCTGCAGGCTCTTTTGACATGGTGGAAAAGAAAAACAGCACACCGGCCCGCTGCGCCTCACGTGACATGCAACCATTCATGTGAGCGCTTTTCTGATCCACATCATAGCTTACCACTGTGTACACGCGTGTGCCAGTGTACAGTGACAGTGAGCCTATTCATGTGAGGAGAAGTGGACATGTCACGTGTCAATCATGTATTGGTTGACATGGTCACACGCGCACACGTGCACTACATTTATGCATTTGTCAGGGGACCGTGGTTGACATGTATCATGTCACGGGATGGATGACATTTGAAATCATGCAGGGAGGGAACTGACCACCGCCCACGGTGAGTGCTGTGGTCCTGCTGACATCACAGCTGACTGTCAGTGCCACGCAAAGCTGGGGGACACATTATGTGCTCTGCACGTGTCTGCAAACAATGAGGAGAAATAAAAACAAACTGAAATGCTGCAACCACATCTCAGCGCGCACCGTGATGTCAAAGTCAAAGCTGCACTTGACCACTGTGTCATTACTGCTCAAAGCTGGAGAACACATATCATGTGATGCAGAATCTCACATCACAAGACACCACCGCGAGGCGCGTGTGTCGGCGTGCTCTCCTCACATTGTAATCAATAAAAACACATATCTTTGGAACGCGGTCACCAGCGCTTCAGTGCGCACTGGACACGCAGAGTCGGCTCATGTGTTCGTTATGAGCGCAACAGGTCATTCATGTAAAAAATAAAAGGAAGAAAAAAATCATCATGTCAGTTCATCACTTCCTGGTGTACGTCTCGGAGGAGGATCATTTTTGTATTGTCACACAGGAATGAAATATTATAGAAATTGCTGTGTTTTGTTTCTTTTTTTTTGGTGTTTTTTCCTTTTTTTTACAGTGAGAACAGATTCTGCTCAGTCTAAGCCTGAGCCCGTCAGATCGCAGAAGCTAAGCAGTGCGGCATCTGGTTAGTACTTGGATGGGAGACCTCTTTGGAACACCATCGGTTGTGTGTTTCTCCAGGTAAAACTGGAGTTGCGTCAGGAAGGGCATCCGGCGTAAAACTTGTGCCAAATACCAGTGCGGATATGGCTCTATCTGCTGTGGCGACCCCGAACAAAAAGGGAGCAGCTGAATGGACAACAACAGTGAGAACAGATTCATGACCATTAACATGATTGTCTTACATTTAATCAGTACATTCATTGTTCATATAATGTTCTGAATCTATGCTGACACATTAATTTAGTGCTTACACATTTTCGGCCATTTGTGTACATGTTTCCAGCATCTCATTACTCCACTGCTGTGTGGGTGTGACTTTCCACATGCTCGCACTGTGTTCGTGCACACCTGTGGCGCGCACACGAAACCGTCGCCACGTGATCGTTCACGTCTGTCTGACCGCGTGTCCCTCCCGACAGCAGGTGGAATTTTTCGCAGCTCCCCAATTTGTTTTTTTGTGTTTTGTCGGCCAGTTTCTGCCTTTCGTCCAAGTTTGTGTTATGTGTGAAGAGGCCATTATTATTATTACTTGAATATGTGGTTTTTGGAATTTAAGTCATGTGCAAGTATTTAGACAGTGTTCTGTTTTTTGTAATTTTTGCATCTGTATGCCAGAGGTATGGAGTTGAAATGAATCATCCAGATGTTCTTGTGTGGATTTTCCGCCTGGATTCGAAGTGTTTAACAAAACTATCACATGTAGGAAGCCATTTTTATCTTCAGAGCCCATACATAACAGTGATTGTTAATGCAAATGATCACTTCTACAGCCAATTTTTGTTAGTCAGGGGACGAATGCATGTTAGTGAATATGTCAGGGTCTTCATTTCCAATAATCATTGAGAAATACATCCCTAAACTAGAAGTTGGGATGGTATGGAAAATGCAAATACAACAACAACAAAATAATAAAATAAATATAATAGAACAATCTTGGGGAATCTTTTTACCCACTTTGATTGCAGACAATATAACTCAAAGATATTTAATGTTTTGTATGTTTTGTTTCAACTTAATTTAATTTAATATACATTCATTTCTACATTTAAGGCCTGCAATTAATTCAAAATTCAACAATGAAATCATTGTTTTTACAGGATGGACACATGACCATTTCTAAGTCACTGAATTTGTCTCGGACTTCATTTACACCAGTCATTAAGACATGCAGACAGTAGGGTGCTGTGTGGCAAATATGTGAAGGAGGCAGCTCTCAAAAATTGAGGAACCACACTGGAAGTGGACTAGTGAGGGAAGCCACCAAGTCTTGAATTTGAGCTTGATGAGATTAATAACTTTCTGTAAACAAAATTAATATGAGTTGGATGTATCCAAAAATATTTAAACAGAAGAATATTTTTTTCTTGAGTCCCTCAAGAAAAAAAAAACCTATGCACCCTACTTTTATGTCACAGGAAGCATATTTTTATCTTCTTCTAAGAGGCTGATGCAACTACAATACAAATGGAGGTGACATACAATGGTGAATTATGATGCATGGTTATTACAGGTGCAGTATGTCAGTATTTCAGTGCAAGATGTTGATAACCAAACTCGATCAGTGATGAGACTGGCCAGTAGAGGTTTGTAACCTGCTCAGTGCGTATGTCCAGTCTCTTCATGCAGTGCTCAGTGTTGTTGGCTTGGGTATTATAATAACAACATAGTTATTCTACTCTATCGCTTAGCGGGATGGTGTTAAAACTAGTTATAATGCTCCATTGTTGTACGGCCTTTAGCTATAACAGCCATAACCTGTCTGTTTCCAGCAGAGAAGGGAAGGAGTATTGCTTGGATTTAAACAGTGAAGCAACAGAACCAGGACGGATCTCCCTGGACTCTTGGAAGGAGTGCCGTCTTATGTGGTAAGTGGCGGAATGGATCATAGTTGATCCATGATTTGAATGAATTGCCGCTCAGTTTTTGGCCCACATTCAGATGAGGACAAATTTATTAGCTCTCCTCATGAAATTTAACCTTTTTTTCAAAATTTTCCAACAGAGCAAGGAATCTTAAACTCAGCATTTCTGAACATCCTATTTTTACTTTGGATACTTACATTATTTGACTTTGCACACACACATGCTAATAGTCAATTGTTTGCACTGGATAACAGCCTGCAGTCATTTGTTGTAGTTTTCAACAAGTCTCAGACGTGTCTCCTGAGGAACCCCAGCTCATTCTTCTTTGGCGAGTCTCTCAACCTCCTTCAGATTTGATGGTCTTCTGGCATGGACTTCGGCCTTCAGTTTACCCCACAAATTTTCAGTGGGATTCAAGTCAGGGTTTTGTGCAGGCCAGTCGGTAATGTTCACTTTGGTCTTCTGGAGTTAGTTCTTCACCAGCAGCAACATATGTTTTGGGTCATTGTTACGGTGGAAGACAAAGCGATGACCCAGGCCCAGTTTTTCTGCTGAATGCTTGAGGTTTTCTTTCAAAATATTCACATTTAATTTAATTAAATTTAATTAGCTTATAATGCGCCAAATCACAGCAAAAGCCGTCTCAAGGCGCCTTAAATAAAACAAGTCAACATAAAATTGAATAAATAATTAAAATGAATAAAAATTTTAAAATACATAAATAAAAACAGAAGTAAAAGAATAAAACAAATAAAAATAAAAACTATCCATAAGAAAGAGAATAAAATAGGTTTTGAGTCTTGACTTAAAATGTCCACAGACTCAGACTACCTCACGGTCGCAGGAAGACTGTTCCACAGGGTGGGTGCACGATACGAAAAGGCTCTTTGACCTGCTGACTTCTTCTTCACCCTTCACCTTCTTCACCACATATCCTTCTTTCTTCATGATTCCTTCCACCTTGTGGAGATTCCTAGTTCCAGATGCACTGAAGCATCCCCACTGCATAATACGCCCACCGCCATGTTTCACTGTGGCGATGATGTTGTACTCCTCGCCCTTCTTTCTGCAAACATATGCAGCATCTTTATGGCCAGAGTGCTCTAGTTTCATCTCATGTGGCCAAAGGACATACTTCAGGTATGCATAATCTTTTTCTGGGTTGTCGTGAGCATACTTCAGTTTGGCTTGAAGGTGTCTCTTCTGCAGAAGTTTTTCTTGGTCTGAAACCTCGTAGTCCATTTGTGTTCAGGGCTCAAGTCATTGTCTTCTTTGAGACTACAATTCCCAACTTGGTTAAGCCATTCACTTGTCTCGGCAGTTATTCTGGGGTCTTTAGACACATCTCTCACTAGTTGCCTTTCTGGAGTCTGAAATTTTTTGCTTCCTATCTCTCCCAGGCTTGTTCTATACTGTGTGGCTCTTGTTGAATTTCTTGATGATAATTCTCACTCCAGTTCGTGACACTTGAAAAAGCTGAAATAACCCCTTCTCCTGCTTTGTGAGCTACAACATTTGTACTAATTTCTTTTGATGCTTTCTGATGTTGGGTACATTTTCAGATAACCCTCAGTTTTAACATGGTTTTACAAGCTTTTAGCATTACATAGTTGAAGCACATCATTACACAACAGTGTTTTGTGCTATGGTTCAACTAAAAGGTCAGTTTTTAAGGTGGCTAATAATTTTGACCCTGGTAGTTTTTGGTTTTTGTGAAATAGTTTTCTTTCTGTGTGCAAATGAAATAATGTCAGCATCCAAAATAAATATAAGATAAGACTTTATTGATCTCACAGTGGAGTTACAAACAGAGCAATGTAGTGTATTCTATCAGATGTCAGGAAAACTGTAATGAACACTGTAAAGAACACTACATAGGTGAGACCAAGCAACCTTTACTCAAAGGCTATACCAGCACCGCAGAGAGGGCGCCAGTGGACTTCAGTCTGCAGTTCATCTCCACCTGAAAGACACTAACCACACGTTTGAGGACAAGAAAGTTAAAATCTTAGCCAGAGAGCAGAAATGGTTTGAGAGAGGTGTCAAGGAAGCATTCTTTGTAAAACAGTTGAAACCCAACCTTAACCGGGGAGGGGGTCTCAGATACGCTTTGTCCCCTGTTTACAATGGGGTACTCAGGTCAAAGCAAGTTTCAGTCTTTTGTTCATGGTAATGAGTCATTCACGTCATCAGGAGAGTCGTCAAGGGAGCCATCAGGGGGAGGCTTCCGTCCCATCATTAGGAGGGACAGCTGCCCTGTCATTAGGAGGGTGCTAACTAGAACACAATAGGTGCTAATTAGAGCTGTTGTTTAGTCACTAGCCTGTAGCAGTCGGCCTCTCGGTAGGAGGGGTCAGGTTAGGTTAAAAACTCAGCATTTGTTGGCTTCTGTTTTATTCTTCTCTACAAGAGTCAAGACAGAAGTCAGACTACCAGAGCAAGAATTTTAGCTAAGGAAGCTTCTGTGATTGAAGAGAAACGTCCTCACGTGAAGCAACCCAGTCCAGTCGAAGATTCAAGCTTCTCTACTATGGAAACCACCTGGACAACTGAGAGCCTACACAGAAATCACAGTGGAGAAATTCAAGTTACTTAAGCTCTTAAAAAAAAAAGACACACAAGATGGGTGCGAGTGGAGGAGAATGTGCATCAAACAGCGTGTGCAAGGATAAGCAATAATAATGATACTTGTAATAACACAATAAGATAAGAGAAAGAGGTAGTGTGTATATATATATATATATGTATATATATATATATATACACACACACACACACAGTGGTGGGCACAGTTCCGATAACTGATAATTATCGAAGATAATGTT
This sequence comes from Thalassophryne amazonica, assembly GCF_902500255.1. NCBI lineage: Eukaryota > Metazoa > Chordata > Actinopteri > Batrachoidiformes > Batrachoididae > Thalassophryne > Thalassophryne amazonica. The sequence goes on along the minus strand of NC_047123.1, from coordinate 13,268,051 downwards.
TTCATTATCGGATTATCTGTTTTAGATCACTTTAAAAACCATTATCGGACTAATTATCTTGCAATAAATTTTTGTCAGATCATTTTTAGACCGATAACGTGGTAAATAAAGCTGAACAGCTACAAATATTTATAAAACTTAAATCAGTTGAGCACGTACGTGTTAAATGTTTCGTAGCTGATGTGTAGTTCTGCCCTCTGCAAAACAGAGAAGAGCTGCTTTAAGAAGAAACCCCTCTATCCTCTGCAGGCAAAGGAGAACTGTGTTTTAGTTTTAGTTTTAAAGTAACACGCTAATTTTTAAGGTTTTAGTGTGGATATATGCTGTGCCCAGCAGTGCATTATGGGTAGGATAGGGTAATCTCAGTACGTTCACGACATGAGAAATGCATTTGAAAACTCTGATCAGGCTCTACAGACAACAGTATTAAACTCTAATGCCTAAAACTCTCGTGAATATATTCTCTGGGTTTATAGACATTGTTATTGTGTCTGCATTTATTAAATTCCATGCATCTTAAATGTAGCAGACACAGATTATCTGGAATTTTGTTTTGGCAAGTTTTCAAGGTCTCTACTGCCATCTACTGGCCAGTAGTGTTCATTTGCCCTATTGACATATCCCATAATCCCTTGCATGCCAGAGAGTCGCTGCAGTCACAAACATATAGAGAATCAACACGATGACAGTTGTAAATTAATATTATACCACAAAAATGTATTTTTTAATGCTTTCGTCACGTTAATAAGAGACTGCATGCATGATACCCTGAAAACTTGGTAAAACAATTATAACAAATAATCCGTGTCTGCTATGTTTAGTCTGCATGGAATTTAATAAACGCAAACCGAATTTCAGTAGGGATGTCCCGATCAGGGTTTTTTTGGCCCAGATCCGATTCAGAGTCATCTGATTTTGAGTATCTGCCGATACCGAGTCCCAATCCGATACTTTAAAAAACTGAATGAACAATGAACAAATGCTAAATATATAATTTCATTTTAATGACCTTATTTTATTTATCACTTAAACAGTGCACTTCTCCTTGAGGTAGCTTGAACAATCAAGTAATGATCTACCAGACTTAAAAAAAAAAGTACAAATTTCCATTTTATTTTATTTTTCTAAAAATAAATGTCAAAGGTTCCTTATGTTAAACAAGAAATTATCTAATCTGAAATAACAGGTGGGTTTAATTTATAGATGAAAGGTTTCTAAAGAACCATTTATTGATTTAGTTATTTTAATTACAAGTGTTCTAAATCCCCTATTGCTCCCGGTGTGTAGTGAGCGCCTTGTATGGCAGCACCCTGACATCGGGGTGAATGTGAGGCCTAATTGTAAAGCGCTTTGAGCGTCTCATGCAGATGGAAAAGCGCTGTATAAATGCAGTCCATTTACCATTTGTACAGATCAGTGGTTTCTGCCACTAGACTTCTGTGTTTTGGCCCGATGGGTCATTCCTGTTGGACAGCACAAAGCTATGTCACAGCTCAGAGCGTCGAAAGTTCAAAAGTCAACTTGAAAAGTAAAAGTAAAAAAAAAAAAAAACTTACATTTGCATCCTGACAGTCCTCAGTGTTCCTCTGATGCTTTATCAGTGTTCAACAAGTTCAGAGCAGCGCAGTGAACGTGAATGAAGACGGAAGCTCTTTAAGACGCGCTCCTAAATGTGATGAGTGTGCACGTCGCTCGTGCGCACACCATCTCTCGCTCCGTTTTGCAGACAAACGTTCACAGGACAATTTGTTTTTTCTTTTTGTTAATCAGATGACAGATCGTCATCCTGAGGACTTGGTCAGCACCGGGTCCTGCTGTGTACGGAAGGATGACTGAGCAAGAGTTTCGGTGGGAAAGTGTCCATCATCCTCTTGTCATTCCATCGAGGCGTCAGGCTGAGCACGTAAATACACCAACAGCAGTTCTGCGAAAGAAAACTTTGCGCACATAACTCCCCCCACCTCTGTCCGGTTGAACTTATGTTTTTTCTTTTGTTCAATTAAAAAAAAAAAGATTGGGTTGAACTTTGACCGCGTCAGCCTGCCAACAAGTGGCAATGCGCGCTCACGTCAAAAGCCGAGCTAAAGTGACGCTTTCTGACGCCTCTAAAAAGCAAACGTCTCACGCCTCTGACGCTTCCGACGCGTGAAGGCCCATTAATCTGCAATAATGAGCCTGAAATAGCGCTGATCAAAATAATGAGGATTAAATCTATATCGGATTCCTGATTGGGATGCAACGTCCGATTTCGATCAAGTCTGGAACCACGTGATCGGGCCCGATTTCCGATCACGTGATCGGATCGGGACATCCCTAAATTTGAGACATATATATATATTCGTCTCAAACAAAGAGGACAAACAGTGTTGTAAAGAACAATATCAAGACGTTAAAGAGCAAACTTCACTTTCCCCCAGAACGACATGAACAGGAAGCGATTGTCGCTCACAGCAGCTCCCATTGAAATAACGGAGAGACAGCCTGTGATTCTCGCATGTTTACATAAAATAAACACAATAACAACATCTATAAACCCAGAGAATATATTCACAAGAGTTTTAGGCACAATATAAAAATAGTTTTATGTACGATGTTAATGGTGTTGTCTGTGTGCAGCGGTAGTAAGTGCAGCATGGTCAGAGCGTCTCAGTGCAGTTCTCAATTTTACTGAGAATGTAACATCTCAATGTTCGCGCGGGTGAACTCTCCAAGGTTTTGTGGATTTGAAACGTCATTAGGGCGAATAGCCAACATTTATGTCAAGACAATATTGAGTGCACGTTTTACAATATAATAAAACGTGTGCACACATCATAAAACGTGCGCACATCATAAAACGTTGCGCACAATATAATAAAATGAACGCACATTCTCTCCACATGTAAAACATTTTGCGATGACACTTCCAGGGCTCCGTAAAAATGCCTGTTTTTACAAATAAAAAAATGGCATATTTTACCAAAGCACATTTATCTGTAAACACGAGACATGACCAACCGTCACATTAACGTGTTGGTTACATAATGACTGAACCATCAGTGTTTAACAGAGGCACATTTTACCCCGAACCTTTCGCGATCTGTCTGTTTGTTACCAAACCTCAGAATTAGTGCATTATTTCAACATTAAAAGATATACGTTATATTTTAACTCTGTACAAATGACAGAATTGACATTAATGGAGTTATATTCTATCAGTATTAATGGTTATTATAATCAAAACCATAAGTCAGCACTGCTTATTTTTCCAAGACCTCCGCCTGACCGGAGCGTTGTGATTGGGTAGAAAGCTGGGCTTTATGGCGTTTTCAGCTTGCTTCTGTGCTGGAGCCATGTAGTAAACAAGAGTTTTCAAGCTGTTCAAAGACAAAGTGTGGGCTCATTGTTTGGGTCTTTTGTTGCTTTTGATACTACCAGAAGCGATCGTGGTGTTAAAACTCAAATTTAGTTTATTAGTAGTTGTAAATGTATCGAGACAATACTGGAATTTATTGCTTATCGGTTATCTGTAACTTCCTATACATTTTTGGGTGGTTTATCGTTTTATCTTTATCAAAGATAACTTTTCAGTTATCTGATATCGAAGTAAATTTTTGGTTCTGTGCCCACCACTGTGTATATATTTATATATATGTACATATATATATATATATGTATGTATGTGTGTGTGTATATATAGATATATGCATATATACACAGTGGTGTGCACACTTCCGATAATCCGATAACAGATATTATCGAAGATAATGTTTTCGTTATCGGATTATCTTTTTAGATAAATTTAAAAACCATCATCGGACTAATTATCTTACGATGAATTAACGTCCGATAACTTTTAGACCGATAACGTACTAAACTAAGCTGAACAGTGAAAACATTTTTAAAACTGTTAAAGCTGTTGAGACCTACCTGTTAAAAGTTTCCTAATAGGCATGTTGTTCTACCCTCTGCAAACAGAAACCACTCTATCATCTGTAAGCAAAGGAGAACTGGTGACCAAAAAAAAAGTCATTTCCTTTAACACCATACTAATATAATCGCAATGTCACCAAGTCATCCAGAGGCATACATGTTTAACTTATGGTTCAAATTTTAACCACTCATTTTAGACAAGTTATTTAAAATTGTCATGTCTGAAGTTTATAAAGTGAAAATCAGATATATGTTTTCGTTTTAAAGTAATGTGCTAATTTTAAGGTTTTGTGAGCACATGCTGTGCCAGGCAGCAATGCATTATGGGTAGCATAAGGTAATCTCAGACGTTCACGACAGGACAAATGCATTTCAGACACTCTGTTCAGGGTCCACAGATAACAGCATTAAACTCTAGTGCCTAAAACTCTCGTGAATATATTCTCTGGGTTTATAGACGTTAGTGTATTTGTGTTTGTTAAATTCCACGCATCTTAAATGTAGCAGACACTGATTATCTGGAATTTTGACATTTTTTCAAGGCCGCTACTGCCATCTACTGGCCAGGAGTGTTCATGGCAGCATTAAACGTCTGGGTACCTGGCTGCTCTCAAAGTGTTGGTATTGTCCATTGTCCAGGAGCTTTTGTGTGCATATATTTGTTAACTTTGTATTCTAAAACTATGGTTAGAAGTAATTCCGACTCCTTATCGGTCCACACGAACGAGGTTGGCGCCATGTTTTTAGTTTTTGTGGAAGTGATGACAAGAGATAAGGCTCCTGATTGGATAGAATTTTAATCAGTACCACCACCCAAAGGTTTGGCAGACTAATTACAACACATTTATATGGTTCGATGTGGATGGATTTTTTTTTTTAAACGACGTAGTGTGGATGAAGTTTTTTCCCCAAACTGAAAGGGTAAGATATTCGGTTTTACAAATACCCGACAACGTGTGTACATGGCTTTATGTCTGTGAAAGGCACTATATAAATAAATTTACTTACTTACTTACTAATATTGAATGCACGTTTTACAACATCATAAAAGTTTTAAAACATGCAATTGCGATGACACTTCCAGAGCTCCGTAAAAATGCCTGTTTTTACAAATAAAAATGGAATATTTTACAAAAGCACATTTATCTTTAAACCAACACACGACACACGTCACATTAACGTGTTGGTTTACATAATGGATTACTGAACCAATCACTGTTTAGCACTTTTACCCAGAATGCTTTGCGGTCTGTGTTTGTTACAAAACCTCAGAATTAGTGCCTTATTCAACATTAAAAGATATATGTTATATTTTAACTTGTACAAATGACAGAATTGACATTAATGGAGTTATTCTATCTATTTTCAAAAAACCATAAGTAAGTATGACTTTATTTTTCAAGACCTCCACCTGACCGGAGTGTTGAAATTGATAGGGAGCTGGCCTTATGGCTGCTCTCGATATATCTCTGTGGTGGGAGCGCTGTTGTAACAAGAGCTTCCAGCAGGGGCAGAACGTTGAAAGAAAAATGATTATGATTAGTAAAGAGTTGATTTTTGTGGGTGCTCTCAGGATTTCTCTGTGCTGTTTCCTGCAGGGGGCAGCATGGTCAAACATTCTTAGTTATTCTTTAGGTCTTTTACCGCTTTTGATGCTTTCAAAAGCGATCGTGTTAAAATCAATTTCAGCTCTTTAGTAACTGCAAATGTCCCATAGACACACTGGAAATTTCGTTATCGATTATCTGTAACTTCCAATACATTTTTGGTGGTTTATCGGTTTATCTTTATCAAAGATAACTTTTCAGTTATCTTATCAACTGTTATCGAAGTTAATTTTTTGGTTATCTATGCCACTCACGCATGCGCACGAGGGTTCAAGCATGATTGGTGTAATCGCACTCATTCAAATTCATATAGTTAAAAAAAAAAATAAGTGTCGGTTTCTTATCTAATACCTCGTATGTGTGTGTGATATATATATATATAATATATAATATTATATATATATATATATATAATTGTGTGGGTGCTTTTATGGATGTTGTCCTATCTGCGAGATTGAAAGAGCTTCTTTTGTTCGATTGTTTTTCTTTTTTCCCTTTTTTCCTCCCACCTCTTGTGTTTTTCTTGCCTTCTCCTTGGGCAGCACTGCTTATCTGCAGCCCTCCCACACATCCAGATACAGACATTTGTATCAGCATACAAATGTCAAGGACTCAGCAGCAGAATGGAGAGAGGTGGTTGGGGAAAGAAACACAAGGCTAGGAAATGGCGCATCTGTTAGAAAGGTGATGAAAAAATAATATGTAGTGCATGTGTTGAATAGTTTTATAATCATATTGAGTGTTCATGATTTGGTCAGGAGTTGTCTGTTTTTAGTAATGTCTGTGAAGACAGCTTGTGCTTGTTGGTAAGGCTGTAATCCTCAAACATCTTCAGGGAGTTAAGAAGAGGAGTAGTTCTGGCTCCGATGGTGTTCAACTCAATCAATCAACTTTTTCTTGTATAGCGCCAAATCACAACAAACAGTTGCCCCAAGGCGCTCCACATTGCAAGGCAAGGCCATACAATAATTATGAAACACAGTCTACGTCTAAAGCAACATAACCAAGGGATGGTCCAGGGTCACCCGATCCAGCCCTAACTATAAGCCTTAGCGAAAAGGAAAGTTTTAAGCCTATCTTAAAAGTAGAGAGGGTATCTGTCTCCCTGATATGAATTGGGAGCTGGTTCCACAGAGAGGAGCCTGAAAGCTGAAGGCTCTGCCTCCCATTCTACTCTTACAAACCCTAGGAACTACAAGTAAGCCCGCAGTCTGAGAGCGAAGCGCTCTAATGGGGTAATATGGTACTATGAGTCCCTAAGATAAGATGGGACCTGATTATTCAAACCTTATAAGTAAGAAGAAGAATTTTAAATTCTATTCTAGATTAACAGGAAGCCAATGAAGAGAGGCCAATATGGGTGAGATATGCTCTCTCCTGCTAGTCCCCGTCAGTACTCTAGCTGCAGCATTCTGAACCAACTGAGGCTTTTTAGGGAACTTTTAGGACAACCTGATAATAATGAATTACAATAGTCCAGCCTAGAGGAAACAAATGCATGAATTAGTTTTTCAGCATCACTCTGAGACAAGACCTTTCTGATTTTAGAGATATGCGTAAATGCAAAAAGGCAGTCCTACATATTTGTTTAATATGCGCTTTGAATGACATATCCTGATCAAAAATAACTCCAAGATTTCTCACAGTATTACTAGAGATCAGGGAAATGCCATCCAGAGTAACGATCTGGTTAGACACCATGCTTCTAAGATTTGTGGGGCCAAGTACAATAACTTCAGTTTTATCTGAGTTTAAAAGCAGGAAATTAGAGGTCATCCATGTCTTTATGTCTGTAAGACAATCCTGCAGTTTAGCTAATTGGTGCGTATCCTCTGGCTTCATGGATAGATAAAGCTGGGTATCATCTGCGTAACAATGAAAATTTAAGCAATACCGTCTAATTAATACTGCCCAAGGGAAGCATGTATAAAGTGATAAATTGGTCCTAGCACAGAACCTTTGTGAACTCCATAATTAACTTTAGTCTGTGAAGAAGATTCCCCATTTACATGAACAAACTGTAATCTATTAGACAATATGATTCAAACCACCGCAGCGCAATGCCTTTAATACTATGACATGCTGTAATCTCTGTAATAAATTTTATGTCAACAGTATCAAAAGCAGCACTGAGGTCCAACAGAACAAGCACAGAGATAAGTCCACTGTCCGAAGCCATAAGAAGATCATTTGTAACCTTCACTAATGCTGTTTCTGTACTATGATGAATTCTAAAACCTGACTGAAACTCTTCAAATAGACCATTCCTCTGCAGGTGATCAGTTAGCTGTTTTACAACGAACCTCTCAAGAATCTTGAGAGAAAGGAAGGTTGGAGATTGGCCTATAATTAGCTAAGATAGCTGGGTCAAGTGAGGGCTGTTTAAGTAATGGTTTAATTACTGCCACCTTAAAGAGGCCTGTGGTACATAACCAACTAACAAAGATAGATTGATCATATTTAAGATTGAAGCATTAAATAATGGTAGACTTCCTTGAGCAGCCTGGCAGGAATGGGGTCTAATAAGCATGTTGATGGTTTGGATGAAGTAACTAATGAAAATAACTCAGACAGAACAATCGGAGAGAAAGAGTCTAACCAAATACCGGCATCACTGAAAGCAGCCAAAGATAACGATACATCTTTGGGATGGTATGAGTAATTTTTTCTCTAATAGTCAAAATTTGTTAGACAAAGAAAGTCATGAAGTCATTACTAGTTAAAGTTAATGGAATACTCAGCTCATAGAGCTCTGACTCTTTGTCAGCCTGGCTACAGTGCGGAAAAGAAACCTGGGGTTGTTCTTATTTCTTTCAATTAGTGATGAGTAGAAAGATGTCCTAGCTTCACGAGGGCTTTCTTATAGAGCAACAAACTCTTTTTTCCAGGCTAAGTGAAGATCTTCTAAATTAGTGAGACGCCATTTCCTCTCCAACTTACGGGTTATCTGCTTTAAGCTACGAGTTTGTGAGTTATACCACGGAGTCAGACACTTCTGATTTAAAGCTCTCTTTTTCAGAGGAGCTACAGCATCCAAAGTGTCTTCAATGAGGATGTAAAACTATTGACAAGATACTCTAACTCCCTTACAGAGTTTAGGTAGCTACTCTGCTCTGTGTTGGTATATGACATTAGAGAACATAAAGAAGGAATCATATCCTTAAACCTAGTTACAGCGCTTTCTGAAAGACTTCTAGTGTAATGAACTTATTCCCCACTGCAGGGTAGTCCATCAGGGTAAATGTAAATGTTATTAAAAAATGATCAGACAAAAGGGAGTTTTCAGGGAATACTGTTAAGTCTTCTAATTTCCATACCATAAGTCAGAACAAGATCTAAAATATGATTAAAGTGGTGGGGGGACTCATGTACTTTTGGAGCAAAGCCGATAGAGTCTAATAATAGATTAAATGCAGTGTTGAGGCTGTCATTCTCAGCATCTGTGTGGATGTTAAAATCGCCCACTATAATTATCTTATCTGAGCTAAGCACTAAGTCAGACAAAAGGTCTGAAAATTCACAGAGAAACTCACAGTAACGACCAGGTGGACGATAGATAATAACAAATAAAACTGGTTTTTGGGACTTCCAATTTGGATGGACAAGACTAAGAGACAAGCTTTCAAATGAATTAAAGCTCTGTCTAGGTTTTGATTAATTAATAAGCTGGAATGGAAGATTGCTGCTAATCCTCCGCCCCGGCCCGTGCTACGAGCATTCTGACAGTTAGTGTGACTCGGGGGTGTTGACTCATTTAAACTAACATATTCATCCTGCTGTAACCAAGTTTCTGTTAGGCAGAATAAATCAATACGTTGATCAATTATTATATCATTTACCAACAGGGACTTAGAAGAAAGAGACCTAATGTTTAATAGACCACATTTAACTGTTTTAGTCTGTGGTGCAATTGAAGGTGCTATATTATTTTTTCTTTTTGAATTTTTATGCTTAAATAGATTTTTGCTAGTTAGTGTGGTCTGGGAGCAGGCACCGTCTCTACGGGGATGGGGTAATAGGGGGATGGCAGGGGGAGAGAAGCTGCAGAGAGGTGTATAAGACCACAGCTCTGCCTCCTGGTCCCAACGCTAGACAGTCACAGTTTGGAGGATCCCAAAAAATTGGCCAGATTTCTAGAAATGAGAGCTGCTCCCTCTAAAGTGGGATGGATGCCGTCTCTCCTAACAAGACCAGGTTTTCCCCAGAAGCTTTGCCAATTATCAATGAAGCCCACCTCATTTTTTGGACACCACTCAGACAGCCAGCAATTCAAGGAGAACATGCGGCTAAACATGTCACTCCCGGTCTGATTGGGGAGGGGCCCAGAGAAAACAACAGAGTCCGACATTGTTTTTGCAAAGTTACAAGTGTTGGGGATAGTGTTCAAAAGAATTGTGCAGAACAGCTGGCAGATATAATCTGTTTGATTTTTATGAGATTTCTTGAGCTCTGTAAAGTACCTGATCTGTGGGAATCATTTGCTATTGTACCTGTGCCAAAAATAACTCACCAAAGGTGCATAAAGATTTCTGAGTCACACACAGTAAGCTGCATGTCTACTGTGATGCAAGTGAAAAGGCTTACAGTGCTGTGGCATATCTACAAGGACAAAACAAACAAGGAGAAACCATTACCAGTTTTGTGCACTGAACAAACTGAACCTCTGTTAAACTTAGAAAGGTACAGCAAGCTTAATACTGTGTTAAGAGTCACTGCATGGGTAAAACGGTTTGTAACTAACACAAGGTCTTGTCAGAAGGTTCAGGGAGAGTTAACTGCAGAAGAGCTCATTGCAGCTGAAATGTACTGGGTGAAGGCTACTCAAGAGAGTTGTTTTAGTTCTGAAAATCCCAGCTAAGGTCAAACAAAAATGTGAAGAGAGACTCTAAAATCAAAGATTTGAACCCATTCTTAGATGAAAATGGTCTAAGTGTTGGGGGAAGAACTCTGATTTTAGTTTCAGAACTCTGATTTTAGTTCAGAGAACAGCACCAACGAATCACAAGTATTCTGAGCTATTAGTTTAGTCATGTGATGAAAAGATGATGCATTCTGGTGTAAGAGACACATTGATTCAAGTCAGAGATGGAAGGAAGATGTTTTGTAAAATGCATTGCCTCATGTTATTAGATTTGCAGAAAACTAAAGTTTAAAGCAGCACAACAGATTACTGCTCCTTTATCACGAGACCGAGTAACTGAGTCACCTCCATCTGAAGTTACTGGTGTTGATTTTGCAGAACCCTTGTATGTTAAAGGTAAAGGACAGGTGTATGTCACACTGTTTACGTGTGCAGTAACAAGAGCAGTGCATTTGGAGTTGGTTTCAGATCAGACTACAGAGAACTTCTTATTGGCCTTTACGAGATTGCAGGAGGAGGGCTTTGAAGGATCATTACTCTGATCTGATTACTCTGATGCCAGAACATTCAAACGAGCAAGTCATGCGCAGGCAGATAGTTTTGACTTATGGTTAAAATTTTAAACAAACATGTTTTAGTTTTAAAGTAATGCACTAATTTTGAAGGTTTTAGCATTTAGACACACATGCCGCAGTGTATTGTGGGTAAATTAGTTTCCTGACAGACATGAGTGGTTGGTTGGTCAGTATAACACACACAACTTACTGAAATGTCTGGTGGGTTTTACAAAATAAATCTGTATTTGTAAATATGTAATTTTTTTTCATTTGTAAAAAAAAGGCAATTTGAAAACTGAAAATTATGTTTAAATGGATTCATCACTTTAAGCGAATGTGTGGCACTTGGTATTCATACTGCCATGAACACTGCCAGATGACTGTGTTCATGGCAGTATGAATACCAAGTGCCACACATTCGCCCAAATGAGGTTTCAAACAGCACTTCTTCACAACACACCATGTATCTGCAGGCTCTTTTGACATGGTGGAAAAGAAAAACAGCACACCGGCCCGCTGCGCCTCACGTGACATGCAACCATTCATGTGAGCGCTTTTCTGATCCACATCATAGCTTACCACTGTGTACACGCGTGTGCCAGTGTACAGTGACAGTGAGCCTATTCATGTGAGGAGAAGTGGACATGTCACGTGTCAATCATGTATTGGTTGACATGGTCACACGCGCACACGTGCACTACATTTATGCATTTGTCAGGGGACCGTGGTTGACATGTATCATGTCACGGGATGGATGACATTTGAAATCATGCAGGGAGGGAACTGACCACCGCCCACGGTGAGTGCTGTGGTCCTGCTGACATCACAGCTGACTGTCAGTGCCACGCAAAGCTGGGGGACACATTATGTGCTCTGCACGTGTCTGCAAACAATGAGGAGAAATAAAAACAAACTGAAATGCTGCAACCACATCTCAGCGCGCACCGTGATGTCAAAGTCAAAGCTGCACTTGACCACTGTGTCATTACTGCTCAAAGCTGGAGAACACATATCATGTGATGCAGAATCTCACATCACAAGACACCACCGCGAGGCGCGTGTGTCGGCGTGCTCTCCTCACATTGTAATCAATAAAAACACATATCTTTGGAACGCGGTCACCAGCGCTTCAGTGCGCACTGGACACGCAGAGTCGGCTCATGTGTTCGTTATGAGCGCAACAGGTCATTCATGTAAAAAATAAAAGGAAGAAAAAAATCATCATGTCAGTTCATCACTTCCTGGTGTACGTCTCGGAGGAGGATCATTTTTGTATTGTCACACAGGAATGAAATATTATAGAAATTGCTGTGTTTTGTTTCTTTTTTTTTGGTGTTTTTTTCCTTTTTTTTACAGTGAGAACAGATTCTGCTCAGTCTAAGCCTGAGCCCGTCAGATCGCAGAAGCTAAGCAGTGCGGCATCTGGTTAGTACTTGGATGGGAGACCTCTTTGGAACACCATCGGTTGTGTGTTTCTCCAGGTAAAACTGGAGTTGCGTCAGGAAGGGCATCCGGCGTAAAACTTGTGCCAAATACCAGTGCGGATATGGCTCTATCTGCTGTGGCGACCCCGAACAAAAAGGGAGCAGCTGAATGGACAACAACAGTGAGAACAGATTCATGACCATTAACATGATTGTCTTACATTTAATCAGTACATTCATTGTTCATATAATGTTCTGAATCTATGCTGACACATTAATTTAGTGCTTACACATTTTCGGCCATTTGTGTACATGTTTCCAGCATCTCATTACTCCACTGCTGTGTGGGTGTGACTTTCCACATGCTCGCACTGTGTTCGTGCACACCTGTGGCGCGCACACGAAACCGTCGCCACGTGATCGTTCACGTCTGTCTGACCGCGTGTCCCTCCCGACAGCAGGTGGAATTTTTCGCAGCTCCCCAATTTGTTTTTTTGTGTTTTGTCGGCCAGTTTCTGCCTTTCGTCCAAGTTTGTGTTATGTGTGAAGAGGCCATTATTATTATTACTTGAATATGTGGTTTTTGGAATTTAAGTCATGTGCAAGTATTTAGACAGTGTTCTGTTTTTTGTAATTTTTGCATCTGTATGCCAGAGGTATGGAGTTGAAATGAATCATCCAGATGTTCTTGTGTGGATTTTCCGCCTGGATTCGAAGTGTTTAACAAAACTATCACATGTAGGAAGCCATTTTTATCTTCAGAGCCCATACATAACAGTGATTGTTAATGCAAATGATCACTTCTACAGCCAATTTTTGTTAGTCAGGGGACGAATGCATGTTAGTGAATATGTCAGGGTCTTCATTTCCAATAATCATTGAGAAATACATCCCTAAACTAGAAGTTGGGATGGTATGGAAAATGCAAATACAACAACAACAAAATAATAAAATAAAATATAATAGAACAATCTTGGGGAATCTTTTTTACCCACTTTGATTGCAGACAATATAACTCAAAGATATTTAATGTTTTGTATGTTTTGTTTCAACTTAATTTAATTTAATATACATTCATTTCTACATTTAAGGCCTGCAATTAATTCAAAATTCAACAATGAAATCATTGTTTTTACAGGATGGACACATGACCATTTCTAAGTCACTGAATTTGTCTCGGACTTCATTTACACCAGTCATTAAGACATGCAGACAGTAGGGTGCTGTGTGGCAAATATGTGAAGGAGGCAGCTCTCAAAAATTGAGGAACCACACTGGAAGTGGACTAGTGAGGGAAGCCACCAAGTCTTGAATTTGAGCTTGATGAGATTAATAACTTTCTGTAAACAAAATTAATATGAGTTGGATGTATCCAAAAATATTTAAACAGAAGAATATTTTTTTCTTGAGTCCCTCAAGAAAAAAAAAAACCTATGCACCCTACTTTTATGTCACAGGAAGCATATTTTTATCTTCTTCTAAGAGGCTGATGCAACTACAATACAAATGGAGGTGACATACAATGGTGAATTATGATGCATGGTTATTACAGGTGCAGTATGTCAGTATTTCAGTGCAAGATGTTGATAACCAAACTCGATCAGTGATGAGACTGGCCAGTAGAGGTTTGTAACCTGCTCAGTGCGTATGTCCAGTCTCTTCATGCAGTGCTCAGTGTTGTTGGCTTGGGTATTATAATAACAACATAGTTATTCTACTCTATCGCTTAGCGGGATGGTGTTAAAACTAGTTATAATGCTCCATTGTTGTACGGCCTTTAGCTATAACAGCCATAACCTGTCTGTTTCCAGCAGAGAAGGGAAGGAGTATTGCTTGGATTTAAACAGTGAAGCAACAGAACCAGGACGGATCTCCCTGGACTCTTGGAAGGAGTGCCGTCTTATGTGGTAAGTGGCGGAATGGATCATAGTTGATCCATGATTTGAATGAATTGCCGCTCAGTTTTTGGCCCACATTCAGATGAGGACAAATTTATTAGCTCTCCTCATGAAATTTAACCTTTTTTTCAAAATTTTCCAACAGAGCAAGGAATCTTAAACTCAGCATTTCTGAACATCCTATTTTTACTTTGGATACTTACATTATTTGACTTTGCACACACACATGCTAATAGTCAATTGTTTGCACTGGATAACAGCCTGCAGTCATTTGTTGTAGTTTTCAACAAGTCTCAGACGTGTCTCCTGAGGAACCCCAGCTCATTCTTCTTTGGCGAGTCTCTCAACCTCCTTCAGATTTGATGGTCTTCTGGCATGGACTTCGGCCTTCAGTTTACCCCACAAATTTTCAGTGGGATTCAAGTCAGGGTTTTGTGCAGGCCAGTCGGTAATGTTCACTTTGGTCTTCTGGAGTTAGTTCTTCACCAGCAGCAACATATGTTTTGGGTCATTGTTACGGTGGAAGACAAAGCGATGACCCAGGCCCAGTTTTTCTGCTGAATGCTTGAGGTTTTCTTTCAAAATATTCACATTTAATTTAATTAAATTTAATTAGCTTATAATGCGCCAAATCACAGCAAAAGCCGTCTCAAGGCGCCTTAAATAAAACAAGTCAACATAAAATTGAATAAATAATTAAAAATGAATAAAAATTTTAAAATACATAAATAAAAACAGAAGTAAAAGAATAAAACAAATAAAAATAAAAACTATCCATAAGAAAGAGAATAAAAATAGGTTTTGAGTCTTGACTTAAAAATGTCCACAGACTCAGACTACCTCACGGTCGCAGGAAGACTGTTCCACAGGGTGGGTGCACGATACGAAAAGGCTCTTTGACCTGCTGACTTCTTCTTCACCCTTCACCTTCTTCACCACATATCCTTCTTTCTTCATGATTCCTTCCACCTTGTGGAGATTCCTAGTTCCAGATGCACTGAAGCATCCCCACTGCATAATACGCCCACCGCCATGTTTCACTGTGGCGATGATGTTGTACTCCTCGCCCTTCTTTCTGCAAACATATGCAGCATCTTTATGGCCAGAGTGCTCTAGTTTCATCTCATGTGGCCAAAGGACATACTTCAGGTATGCATAATCTTTTTCTGGGTTGTCGTGAGCATACTTCAGTTTGGCTTGAAGGTGTCTCTTCTGCAGAAGTTTTTCTTGGTCTGAAACCTCGTAGTCCATTTGTGTTCAGGGCTCAAGTCATTGTCTTCTTTGAGACTACAATTCCCAACTTGGTTAAGCCATTCACTTGTCTCGGCAGTTATTCTGGGGTCTTTAGACACATCTCTCACTAGTTGCCTTTCTGGAGTCTGAAATTTTTTGCTTCCTATCTCTCCCAGGCTTGTTCTATACTGTGTGGCTCTTGTTGAATTTCTTGATGATAATTCTCACTCCAGTTCGTGACACTTGAAAAAGCTGAAATAACCCCTTCTCCTGCTTTGTGAGCTACAACATTTGTACTAATTTCTTTTGATGCTTTCTGATGTTGGGTACATTTTCAGATAACCCTCAGTTTTAACATGGTTTTACAAGCTTTTAGCATTACATAGTTGAAGCACATCATTACACAACAGTGTTTTGTGCTATGGTTCAACTAAAAGGTCAGTTTTTAAGGTGGCTAATAATTTTGACCCTGGTAGTTTTTGGTTTTGTGAAATAGTTTTCTTTCTGTGTGCAAATGAAATAATGTCAGCATCCAAAATAAATATAAGATAAGACTTTATTGATCTCACAGTGGAGTTACAAACAGAGCAATGTAGTGTATTCTATCAGATGTCAGGAAAACTGTAATGAACACTGTAAAGAACACTACATAGGTGAGACCAAGCAACCTTTACTCAAAAGGCTATACCAGCACCGCAGAGAGGGCGCCAGTGGACTTCAGTCTGCAGTTCATCTCCACCTGAAAGACACTAACCACACGTTTGAGGACAAGAAAGTTAAAATCTTAGCCAGAGAGCAGAAATGGTTTGAGAGAGGTGTCAAGGAAGCATTCTTTGTAAAACAGTTGAAACCCAACCTTAACCGGGGAGGGGGTCTCAGATACGCTTTGTCCCCTGTTTACAATGGGGTACTCAGGTCAAAGCAGTTTCAGTCTTTTGTTCATGGTAATGAGTCATTCACGTCATCAGGAGAGTCGTCAAGGGAGCCATCAGGGGGAGGCTTCCGTCCCATCATTAGGAGGGACAGCTGCCCTGTCATTAGGAGGGTGCTAACTAGAACACAATAGGTGCTAATTAGAGCTGTTGTTTAGTCACTAGCCTGTAGCAGTCGGCCTCTCGGTAGGAGGGGTCAGGTTAGGTTAAAAACTCCAGCATTTGTTGGCTTCTGTTTTATTCTTCTCTACAAGAGTCAAGACAGAAGTCAGACTACCAGAGCAAGAATTTTAGCTAAGGAAGCTTCTGTGATTTGAAGAGAAACGTCCTCACGTGAAGCAACCCAGTCCAGTCGAAGATTCAAGCTTCTCTACTATGGAAACCACCTGGACAACTGAGAGCCTACACAGAAATCACAGTGGAGAAATTCAAGTTACTTAAGCTCTTAAAAAAAAAAGACACACAAGATGGGTGCGAGTGGAGGAGAATGTGCATCAAACAGCGTGTGCAAGGATAAGCAATAATAATGATACTTGTAATAACACAATAAGATAAGAGAAAGAGGTAGTGTGTATATATATATATATATGTATATATATATATATATACACACACACACACACAGTGGTGGGCACAGTTCCGATAACTGATAATTATCGAAGATAATGTTTTCATTATCGGATTATCTGTTTTAGATCACTTTAAAAACCATTATCGGACTAATTATCTTGCAATAAATTTTTGTCAGATCATTTTTAGACCGATAACGTGGTAAATAAAGCTGAACAGCTACAAATATTTATAAAACTTAAAATCAGTTGAGCACGTACGTGTTAAATGTTTCGTAGCTGATGTGTAGTTCTGCCCTCTGCAAAACAGAGAAGAGCTGCTTTAAGAAGAAACCCCTCTATCCTCTGCAGGCAAAGGAGAACTGTGTTTTAGTTTTAGTTTTAAAGTAACACGCTAATTTTTAAGGTTTTAGTGTGGATATATGCTGTGCCCAGCAGTGCATTATGGGTAGGATAGGGTAATCTCAGTACGTTCACGACATGAGAAATGCATTTGAAAACTCTGATCAGGCTCTACAGACAACAGTATTAAACTCTAATGCCTAAAACTCTCGTGAATATATTCTCTGGGTTTATAGACATTGTTATTGTGTCTGCATTTATTAAATTCCATGCATCTTAAATGTAGCAGACACAGATTATCTGGAATTTTGTTTTGGCAAGTTTTCAAGGTCTCTACTGCCATCTACTGGCCAGTAGTGTTCATTTGCCCTATTGACATATCCCATAATCCCTTGCATGCCAGAGAGTCGCTGCAGTCAACAACATATAGAGAATCAACACGATGACAGTTGTAAATTAATATTATACCACAAAAATGTATTTTTTAATGCTTTCGTCACGTTAATAAGAGACTGCATGCATGATACCCTGAAAACTTGGTAAAACAATTATAACAAATAATCCGTGTCTGCTATGTTTAGTCTGCATGGAATTTAATAAACGCAAACCGAATTTCAGTAGGGATGTCCCGATCAGGGTTTTTTTGGCCCAGATCCGATTCAGAGTCATCTGATTTTGAGTATCTGCCGATACCGAGTCCCAATCCGATACTTTAAAAAACTGAATGAACAATGAACAAATGCTAAATATATAATTTCATTTTAATGACCTTATTTTATTTATCACTTAAACAGTGCACTTCTCCTTGAGGTAGCTTGAACAATCAAGTAATGATCTACCAGACTTAAAAAAAAAAAGTACAAATTTCCATTTTATTTTATTTTTCTAAAAATAAATGTCAAAGGTTCCTTATGTTAAACAAGAAATTATCTAATCTGAAATAACAGGTGGGTTTAATTTATAGATGAAAGGTTTCTAAAGAACCATTTATTGATTTAGTTATTTTAATTACAAGTGTTCTAAATCCCCTATTGCTCCCGGTGTGTAGTGAGCGCCTTGTATGGCAGCACCCTGACATCGGGGTGAATGTGAGGCCTAATTGTAAAGCGCTTTGAGCGTCTCATGCAGATGGAAAAGCGCTGTATAAATGCAGTCCATTTACCATTTGTACAGATCAGTGGTTTCTGCCACTAGACTTCTGTGTTTTGGCCCGATGGGTCATTCCTGTTGGACAGCACAAAGCTATGTCACAGCTCAGAGCGTCGAAAGTTCAAAAGTCAACTTGAAAAGTAAAAGTAAAAAAAAAAAAAAAACTTACATTTGCATCCTGACAGTCCTCAGTGTTCCTCTGATGCTTTATCAGTGTTCAACAAGTTCAGAGCAGCGCAGTGAACGTGAATGAAGACGGAAGCTCTTTAAGACGCGCTCCTAAATGTGATGAGTGTGCACGTCGCTCGTGCGCACACCATCTCTCGCTCCGTTTTGCAGACAAACGTTCACAGGACAATTTGTTTTTTTCTTTTTGTTAATCAGATGACAGATCGTCATCCTGAGGACTTGGTCAGCACCGGGTCCTGCTGTGTACGGAAGGATGACTGAGCAAGAGTTTCGGTGGGAAAGTGTCCATCATCCTCTTGTCATTCCATCGAGGCGTCAGGCTGAGCACGTAAATACACCAACAGCAGTTCTGCGAAAGAAACTTTGCGCACATAACTCCCCCCACCTCTGTCCGGTTGAACTTATGTTTTTTTCTTTTGTTCAATTAAAAAAAAAAAGATTGGGTTGAACTTTGACCGCGTCAGCCTGCCAACAAGTGGCAATGCGCGCTCACGTCAAAAGCCGAGCTAAAGTGACGCTTCTGACGCCTCTAAAAAGCAAAACGTCTCACGCCTCTGACGCTTCCGACGCGTGAAAGGCCCATTAATCTGCAATAATGAGCCTGAAATAGCGCTGATCAAAATAATGAGGATTAAATCTATATCGGATTCCTGATTGGGATGCAACGTCCGATTTCGATCAAGTCTGGAACCACGTGATCGGGCCCGATTTCCGATCACGTGATCGGATCGGGACATCCCTAAATTTGAGACATATTATATATATTCGTCTCAAACAAAGAGGACAAACAGTGTTGTAAAGAACAATAATCAAGACGTTAAAGAGCAAACTTCACTTTCCCCCAGAACGACATGAACAGGAAGCGATTGTCGCTCACAGCAGCTCCCATTGAAAATAACGGAGAGACAGCCTGTGATTCTCGCATGTTTACATAAAATAAACACAATAACAACATCTATAAACCCAGAGAATATATTCACAAGAGTTTTAGGCACAATATAAAAATAGTTTTATGTTACGATGTTAATGGTGTTGTCTGTGTGCAGCGGTTAAAGTGCAGCATGGTCAGAGCGTCTCAGTGCAGTTCTCAATTTTACTGAGAATGTAACATCTCAATGTTCGCGCGGTGAACTCTCCAAGGTTTTGTGGGATTTGAAACGTCATTAGGGCGAATAGCCAACATTTATGTCAAGACAATATTGAGTGCACGTTTTACAATATAATAAAACGTGTGCACAACATCATAAAACGTGCGCACATCATAAAACGTGCGCACAATATAATAAAATGAACGCACATTCTCTCCACATGTAAAACATTTTGCGATGACACTTCCAGGGCTCCGTAAAAATGCCTGTTTTTACAAATAAAAAAATGGCATATTTTACCAAAGCACATTTATCTGTAAACACGAAGACATGACACACGTCACATTAACGTGTTGGTTTACATAATGACTGAACCATTCAGTGTTTAACAGAGGCACATTTTACCCAGAATCCTTTGCGATCTGTCTGTTTGTTACAAAACCTCAGAATTAGTGCATTATTCAACATTAAAAGATATACGTTATATTTTAACTCTGTACAAATGACAGAATTGACATTAATGGAGTTATTCTATCAGTATTAATGTTATTTATAAATCAAAACCATAAGTCAGCACTGCTTTATTTTCCAAGACCTCCGCCTGACCGGAGCGTTGTGATTGGGTAGAAAGCTGGGCTTTATGGCTGTTTTCAGCTTGCTTCTGTGCTGGAAGCCATGTAGTAAACAAGAGTTTTCAAGCTGTTCAAAGACAAAGTGTGGGCTCATTGTTTGGGTCTTTTGTTGCTTTTGATACTACCAGAAGCGATCGTGGTGTTAAAACTCAAATTTAGTTTATTAGTAGTTGTAAATGTATCGAGACAATACTGGAATTTATTGCTTATCGGTTATCTGTAACTTCCTATACATTTTTGGGTGGTTTATCGTTTTATCTTTATCAAAGATAACTTTTCAGTTATCTGATATCGAAGTAAATTTTTTGGTTATCTGTGCCCACCACTGTGTATATATTTATATATATATGTACATATATATATATATATATGTATGTATGTGTGTGTGTATATATAGATATATGCATATATATACACAGTGGTGTGCACACTTCCGATAATCCGATAACAGATAATTATCGAAGATAATGTTTTCGTTATCGGATTATCTTTTTAGATAAATTTAAAAACCATCATCGGACTAATTATCTTACGATGAATTAACGTCCGATAACTTTTAGACCGATAACGTACTAAACTAAGCTGAACAGTGAAAAACATTTTTAAAACTGTTAAAGCTGTTGAGACCTACCTGTTAAAAGTTTCCTAATAGGCATGTTGTTCTACCCTCTGCAAACAGAAACCACTCTATCATCTGTAAGCAAAGGAGAACTGGTGACCAAAAAAAAAGTCATTTCCTTTAACACCATACTAATATAATCGCAATGTCACCAAGTCATCCAGAGGCATACATGTTTAACTTATGGTTCAAATTTTAACCACTCATTTTAGACAAGTTATTTAAAATTGTCATGTCTGAAGTTTATAAAGTGAAAATATCAGATATATGTTTTCGTTTTAAAGTAATGTGCTAATTTTTAAGGTTTTGTGAGCACATGCTGTGCCAGGCAGCAATGCATTATGGGTAGCATAAGGTAATCTCAGACGTTCACGACAGGACAAATGCATTTCAGACACTCTGTTCAGGGTCCACAGATAACAGCATTAAACTCTAGTGCCTAAAACTCTCGTGAATATATTCTCTGGGTTTATAGACGTTAGTGTATTTGTGTTTGTTAAATTCCACGCATCTTAAATGTAGCAGACACTGATTATCTGGAATTTTGACATTTTTTCAAGGCCGCTACTGCCATCTACTGGCCAGGAGTGTTCATGGCAGCATTAAACGTCTGGGTACCTGGCTGCTCTCAAAGTGTTGGTATTGTCCATTGTCCAGGAGCTTTTTGTGTGCATATATTTGTTAACTTTGTATTCTAAAACTATGGTTAGAAGTAATTCCGACTCCTTATCGGTCCACACGAACGAGGTTGGCGCCATGTTTTTAGTTTTTGTGGAAGTGATGACAAGAGAATAAGGCTCCTGATTGGATAGAATTTTAATCAGTACCACCACCCAAAGGTTTGGCAGACTAATTACAACACATTTATATGGTTCGATGTGGATGGATTTTTTTTTTTAAACGACGTAGTGTGGATGAAGTTTTTTCCCCAAACTGAAAGGGTAAGATATTCGGTTTTACAAATACCCGACAACGTGTGTACATGGCTTTATGTCTGTGAAAGGCACTATATAAATAAATTTACTTACTTACTTACTAATATTGAATGCACGTTTTACAACATCATAAAAGTTTTAAAACATGCAATTGCGATGACACTTCCAGAGCTCCGTAAAAATGCCTGTTTTTACAAATAAAAATGGAATATTTTACAAAAGCACATTTATCTTTAAACCAACACACGACACACGTCACATTAACGTGTTGGTTTACATAATGGATTACTGAACCAATCACTGTTTAGCACTTTTACCCAGAATGCTTTGCGGTCTGTGTTTGTTACAAAACCTCAGAATTAGTGCCTTATTCAACATTAAAAGATATATGTTATATTTTAACTTTGTACAAATGACAGAATTGACATTAATGGAGTTATTCTATCAGTATTTTCAAAAAACCATAAGTAAGTATGACTTTATTTTTCAAGACCTCCACCTGACCGGAGTGTTGAAATTGATAGGGAGCTGGCCTTATGGCTGCTCTCGATATATCTCTGTGGTGGGAGCGCTGTTGTAAACAAGAGCTTCCAGCAGGGGCAGAACGTTGAAAGAAAAATGATTATGATTAGTAAAGAGTTGATTTTTGTGGGTGCTCTCAGGATTTCTCTGTGCTGTTTCCTGCAGGGGGCAGCATGGTCAAACATTCTTAGTTATTCTTTAGGTCTTTTACCGCTTTTGATGCTTTCAAAAGCGATCGTGTTAAAAATCAATTTCAGCTCTTTAGTAACTGCAAATGTCCCATAGACAACACTGGAAATTTATCGGTTATCGATTATCTGTAACTTCCAATACATTTTTGGGTGGTTTATCGGTTTATCTTTATCAAAGATAACTTTTCAGTTATCTTATCAACTGTTATCGAAGTTAATTTTTTGGTTATCTATGCCCACCACTGTATATACATAAGTACATATGCATATATAAACATGATTGGAATTGAAAAAAGATAGGAGCATCTTCTTTACAATATGTGAAGTGGAATTTAGATGTGATAAGGTGACATTAGTGCTGGGATTTGTAAATGAGTTGTTATTGCACATGATTTGCATGTGGTTATTTCACAGTGTTATTGTACAGTCTGACAGCAGCAGGGAGGAACGACCTGCGGTATCGTTCCTTCTTGCACTGAGGGTGCCTCAGTCTGCCACTGAAGGAGCTGCACAGCTCCACTACAGTCCGGTGCAAAGGGTGAGAGGAGTTGTCCATGATGGATTTGAACTTGGTTAACACCCTCCTCTCAGCCACCTCCTCCAGAGAGTCCAGAGTACAGCCCAGGTCAGAGCTGGACTTCCTGACCAGCTTATTCAGGCTCTTTCTCTCCCGCTCTGTGCTGCCCGGGGCCCAACAGACGACAGCATGGAGGAGAGCTGAGGCTACAGCAGAGTCATAGAAGGTCTTAAGCAGAGGCCTGCTCACTCCAAAGGATCTCAGTCTCCTCAGCAGGTGGAGGTGACTCTGGCCTTTCTTGTACAGGGCGTCAGTGTTGTGAGTCCAGTCCAGTTTGTTGTTGAGGTGAACACCCAGGTATTTGAAGCTGTCCACAGTCTCTAAGTCCTCACCCTGGATGTTCACTGGTGGGTGAGGTGGTGGTTTCCTCCTGAAGTCGATCACCATCTCCTTCGTCTTACTGGTGTTGAGACACAAGTGGTTGCTCTCACACCAGTCCACAAAGTTCGTGATGACCGACCAGTACTCCAGCTCGTTCCCCTCAGACACACGACCCACAATGAAGTCCGTGGTGCAAAGGGTGAAGAGGAAAGGTGAGAGGACGGTGCCCTGGGGTGCCCAGGTGCTACACCTTACCACCTCAGACTGACAGCTGCGCAGCCGCACGTACTGCGGGCGGTCAGTGAGGTAGTTGATGGTCCAGGCGGCGAGATGTCCATCCACACCTGCATCCTCCAGCTTCCCCCACGGCAGCACCGGTCTGATGGTGTTGAAAGCTCTGGAGAAATCAAAGAACATGACTGTCACAGCGCTCCCGCCGGTCTCCAGGTGGGTGAGCACTCGCTGCAGCAGGCAGGTGACAGCGTCATCTACCCCGATGTTGGGCCTGTAGGCGATCTGCAGTGGGTCCAGAACGTTGCTCACCACGGTGCGGAGGTGAGACAGGACAAGCCGTTCCATGGTCTTCATGAGGTGGGAGGTCAGGGCAACTGGTCTGTAGTGGGCTGGTTCCTTGGCGTGCAGTGTTTTGGGAACCGGGACCACACAGGAGGTCTTCCACAGGGTGGGGAACACCCCCAGGCTGAGGCTTATGTTGAAGATGTGGCTGAGGACCTCACAGAGCTCATCTGCACAGCTCCTCAGCAGCCTCGGGTAGATCCCATCGGGTCCTGCTGCTTTCCTCTGCTTCAGCCACAGGAGCTGGCCTCTCACCTCAGTCGGAGTTACAGTGAGGGGGGGGAGGGGGGAGCTGGGGTGTGAGCTGAGGTGGGCTGGTACTGAATACAGTCCGGGGGGGGGACAAAGTCCGGGGTGCAGTGGAGGTGACCGGGGGAAGAAGGTGGGGTGTCGGAGGGGCTGGAGGGCCGGCTGCTGGAGACGTGGAGAGCCAGGAGCAGGCAGGGGGGCAGGTGTTGAGGAGTCAAAACGGTTAAAGTAACTGTTTAGCTCCTCTGCAAACCGATAATCTCCATCTGCAGTCCTGCTGGGACCCTGCCCAAATCCGGAGGCGGTCTTGAGGCCTCTCCACATGTCCTTGACGTTGTTCCGGGCCAGCTGCTCCTCCATCTTCCTTCCATACTCCACCTTGGCTGCCAACATGATTTTTTTTATTTTTTTTTTTTGCAAATGTATTAAAAATAAAAGAAAACTAAGAAATCACATGTACATTAGCATTCACAGCCTTTGCTCAATACTTTGTTTATGCACCTTTGGCAGCAATTACAGCCTGAAGTCTTCTTGAATATGATGCCACAAGCTTGGTGCACCTATCTTTGGGCAGTTTTGTCCATTCCTCTTTGCAGCACCTCTCAAGCTCCATCAGGTTTAATGCGGAGCGTCAGTGCACAGCCATTTTCAGATCTCTCCAGAAATGTTCAAATCGGATTCAGGTCTGGGTTCTGGCTGGGCCACTCAAGGACATTCAAAGAGTTGTCCCGAAGCCACTCCTTTGATATCTTGGCTGTGTGCTTCGGCTCATTGTCCTGCTGAAAGATAAATCACCATCCCAGTCTGAGGTCAAGAGCGCTCTGGAGCAGGTTTTCATCCAGGATGTCTCTGTACATTGCTCCATTCATCTTTCCTTCAATCCTGACTAGTCTCCCAGTTCCTGCTGCTGAAAAACATCCCTACACAGCATGATGCTGCCACCACCATGCTTCACTGTAGGGATGGTATTGTCTCATCAGACCAGAGAATGTTGTTTCTCATGGTCTGAGAGTCCTTCAGGTGCCTTTTGGCAAACCCTAGGCGGGCTGTGATGTGCGTTTATGAAGTAGTGGCTTCTGTCTGTCCACTCCACCATACAGGCCTGATTGGAGGATTGCAGAAGAGATGGTTGTCCTTCTGGAAGATTCTCCTCTCTCTACAGAGGAATGCTGGAGCTGTGACAAAGTGACTATCAGGTTCTTGGTCACCTCCCTGATGAAGGCCCTTCTCCCCCGATCGCTCAGTTTTGATGGGCAGCCAGCTCCAGGAAGAGTCCTGGTGGATCTGAACTTCTTTAATTTACAGATACGATGGTACAGATACGATACGAAAGTCCCAATGAGCACAAGGCCACTGTGCTCATTGGGACCTTCAAACAGCATAAATGTTTCTGTACCCTTTGCCAGATTTGTGCTTCGAGACCATCCTGTCTCTGAGGCCTACAGACAATTCCTTTGACTTCATGCTTGGTTTGTGCTGTGACATGCACTGTCAGCTGTGAGACCTTATGTGTAAAGAGATGTGTGCTTTTTCAAATCATGTCCAATGAACTGAATTTATCCCAGATGTTTCTGCCAGTCTAAAATTAAAAGCACCTGCTTGCGACAGAATATGGGAAAGACAAAAAGCTGTGTGTGTGTGTGTGAGAACTGACATTTGCTGTTTGATATGCTTATTACAAGTAGTCTGCTGTCAGAGGGCCAAAACTGGACCTGAGCAGTAACTGGCTGGAATCGGTTGATTCTGATACAGAATTTCCTCAGCTTTCAGTAATTATATTTTTGTTGTTCTATCTGGACGCTATCCTGGTGAAAAATCATTACCTTGGCAACCAAAATGCTGAAATAAAATACATTTGTGAAATATAGTAATTTCAATATCTCTGTGCCTATTTATCAGATAGGCATGATTTTTGTGTTGAAGAATATGTTACCTAGTTTGGCCGTCACAATGGAACTAAGTGGGTTGAGGTCAGAGGTCAACTTAATTTGCATATGGAATGTTCTGTCACAAAATTGACCTTTTGGATTAAGAAGGTGGGTGACAGCTCTTGCGTTACTTTGGCAGTTGTTATCATAAAATACAAATGGCAGTTTATCATGGCAACCTTCCCCCAAAAAATGAGAACAAAATTGTGATGTGGATGCCACTGAATTACAAAAAATTACAATGTAAACAGGGAGGATGACTTCTCATCTTATGTACACCTGATTGTAAATTTGAGGCTCATCCTGTATCCACCACAGAGATGAGTTAACATCTGCTTCAATTAGAAGTATCTCAGAGGACCAGTACTTCACTAGGTACTTCGAATTGTATCAAGCCTATGGAAGTAACTACACTCTTCATACTGAAAAAGCCCTCTTCTGGATTTTATATCTTGACCTCGTTGGTTTGATTTCATCAAGTGATTAGGTGATTGGCCACTTCACATAGAATGCTTGAAGAAGATGATCATTTGGAATCATGCATATGATCATCAACGGTATGCCAGATATGCATCTATTTACTTGGCGAACATGATTCGGTATCTGGAAACACACCCTGCCATCTATGCATACATGATCGATGGTCACGTATGCATAGTCATGTCAGAACATCGCTTGTGTTCCCTGTGACCAGACTCTGGAGCAGACTCTCAACAAAGATTCAAAGACACATGGTGGAATGACTGGTTTCTCAACCAATGAAAAGGTCAGACAGACATGGGCCCTAACAGCTGCAGATACATCTGCCATGGCCAGAATCGTGGAACATGCGGCTGATATTGAGGAAGTAATGAGTGTCCAAAGCACAAAGAGGCTGGACCGACCAGGCTTAAACATGAAGAAGAGGTGGTGAGGAGAACAGTGGCTGTAATTGAAGGGATGAGAAATCCATTTTCAGGAACTCGTGAGCTGTGCATCTCTCATCGTTGCAGTCACTCCAGATGAGTTCCATATGCAAATGAAGTTGACCTCTGACCTCAGCTCATTTAGTTCCATTGTAACAGCCACACTTGGTAACATATATTTCGACACAAAAATCATGCCTATCGGATAAATAGGCACAGAGATATTGAAATGACTATTTCACAAATTTGTTTTATTTTGGCATTTTGGTTGCCAGTATAATGGTTTTTCACCAAGATAGCCTCCAGATAGAACAACAAAAATATAATTACTGAAAAGCTGAGGAAATTCTGTATCAGAATCAACCTATTTCAGCCGGTTACCGCTCAGGTCCCTCTGACACCAGACTACCGTATTTTCCGGACTATAAGTCGCACCGGAGTATAAGTCGCACCAGCCACTTTATCCATTATAAAGAAAAATAAACCATAAATAAGTCGCACCGGAGTATACGTCGCACCAGCCACTTTATCCATTAGAAAGAAAAATAAACCATAAATAAGGTCCACTGGACTATAAGTCCCATGGACATACAGGTATGTTAACATGAAAAGTTCAGATGATAATATTGTGACGGCTACCGTTTTCGGATGCATATTTCACCAGTCGCAACTTGTAATCTGCAGAGTATGATTTTCTTTTTGGTGGCATTTTTTCGGGCCTTCTCCGTTGTCTTGTTATGTTATCAGTAACGTTAAAATTTTTATTTTTCTATGGTAGTCAGAAGTCGCAGGAACAGTCACACAAGCCTCGAGTGCCCTCTCGTGAGCTGCATTTTACCTACGGATATGTTTGTATTTTGCGGACCACATTGCGAGCCGAACCATGCAGTGCCTACCTGCGCAGCTCATGACCTCCCAGCGGTGTCGATCCAGCTCCTTCCAAGTGGAGACGCTAATCCTCCGCCGTCGCTCAGTGCTCCCATGCAGCTCTCAGCGTCAACTCTGCTCACACTGATATCCAAGGGTTGAAGCTGTCTTGTTAGCCGTCCCGGAATAAACACCATGTTCGTCTGCTTCAAACGCTTTTCACAATCATTGACGCCAGCTCCTTCCAAGTGCACACGCTAATCCTCCGCCGTCGCTCACCCAATGCTCCCACGCAGCTCTCAGCGTCAACTTAAACACTCTGCTCACATTGATATCTAAGGGTTGAAGCTGTTCTGTTCGCCATGCCGGAATAACAGCAAGCACCGTGTTCGTCAGCTTCACACGCTGTGGGTGAGGTGAGGAATACGCATCCAAAGTTCTGTTCTCTGATTGGTTATCGCGACCAGCGTGAACTATAGGATGGCCGTCATACTACAGTGCCCATGATGCATTGCATTTCCTTTTCCGGTGGCCATTTTAAAACATAGATCGACTCTGTCACATAAAATTGTTTTGTTACAGTAAATTAATTGAGATCCTACCGGTATATTTTTCATTTATAAGTCGCACCGGAGTATAGGTCGCACCCCCAGCCAAAACATGTAAAAAAGTGCGACTTATAGTCCGGAAAATACGGTATATGTATTTTGGGTCAAGGATGAACGTTGCTAAAATGGAACATTGATAGGACAAATATTTTTTTGGAGAAGCTACGGATGTTAGCTAACAGCACTGAACAATGGATGTTGCTAACTACATTCTGAACTCACACGTCATTCCAGCAGGAGGTGGATAGTCATCTTTATATTAAAAGCATGAGTGCAGTGAATGATTTTTAGTAAGTTAAATGTACATAATATAATTGTAAATACATTAAAAATACATGGATGACACAAGAAAGTCAAGACACTTCTTTCCATTGTGGTCCATTTAAAAATAAAATGACAAAATAGCAGGAAAAAATAAAATATAATAATAATAACAAGAGCAATCAGAGATTTCTGATGTCTGCCAATCCAGATCTGGATTACCTCCAAAATTTAATGGAGTCTTCCATGGCCTAATATCTATCTGTGGTGAAAATTTGGTGAGAATCTGTGAAGTAGTTTTGACGTAATCCTTCAAAGCCTATATAAAGTGAATCTTGATCCAGAATCTGGATCCGGATCACTGCACAGATTAGTTTTGATGTAATCCTGCTAACAGACAGACAAATAAATAAACACCAATGATTTTATTACATCCTTGGCAGACGTAATAATAATCATCGTGTGCATATGGTAGCATGAACCTAAACAATTTATAAATGCATTAAGACAGTAAACAAAAAAACATTTAAAAATTACATAATTAACAGTAAATAAAAGGGTTGAGTTCCTAAATTATTGACTAAGGTTCTAAAAACATTCTGGACTCACACGCCATTCCATCTTGTTCTAGAAACTTTGTTCTAGAAAGTTTTATAAATACTACCCAATCTAGAGCCTGTGGATCCCTACGGGCAACACGCTAGTGTTGGTACAAAGCTGTACATAAAAAATGAGGAAAAAGTGCAGCGCTGTGAATACTTTATGGATGCACTGTATATCAGTTCTGGATTTGAAAGTCCTACATTCACTGTTTTGTGCAGCAGCTCAGAGTTGAAAAAACAATTGGCATTGTCTGTGTTTCACAGCACGGTGACATTAGAGAAAGCACGAACAGCACCCCCCGTGAGTTTTATAAACATATTTCTGCTTTTGTCTTTCAAAGGCTGCGCATCCTCTGAATGTTAGTTAGTGCTGCTAAAAAATGCAATGAAAAACAGAGTAGTGCACCCATGATTAAAATAACCTGTGGAGTTTAAAAAAAACAATAACAAACAAACATACTAATGCTTTGATTTATTTATTTTTCCAAATATGCCGAGTCTCTTTCTGAGGATGGCACAACATAACAGCACTGAAAAAACCTTCTTACCTCTCAATCAAGGTGCACTTTTTACATAAATGCACAAGGTCTTTGTTCATCCTGCTCAGACACTGTGCAAACCAGAGGCTGATCCAAATGGAAGCAGGACACAAGAGCCCCCTACAACACCCTTAAGCCCTGGTCGCACCAAATAATGAACACTGAATAATGAGCCATGTAGCATGTTTATTTATTTATTTATTTTTGTACGAGAGGAGGTATTCAACAATCATGGGAGAATAGTGGCTCTGAGAGGCTCTTAGAGGCAGAATATTCAGCTAACGAGGCTCATCTCTGAGTGTGGCGCTAATTTCAAGAAGTTCAAAATTTAGCAACAACGTGCGGCAGTTTGTGCACAAGGTACTACGAGGACAAACAAGGCTTTTAGAGACGTGTGTGGTGAGGACGAGGTTGTTAAAAGCCCATTATCCGAGCACCTGGCAGCTACAAGGATTGGGGAGGCTATTTTGGAGAGGCTCATCCCTCTTGCGCACTACAAGTCCACCTGCTTTGTGCGCTGGATGCTGTATATAAAATAATTATTTTGTAGCGGATTAATCGTTTTCTGTCAAAGCTTGGATTTTGAAAACACCTCTAATCGCTTCTGGAATCACAGAATACTGTTTCATCTGTTTCAGCCCTCTCTGCTGCTCCATGAAGTGGAGAATGTATTTTGGAACAGCTTAAAAGGTAACTAATATTTATTGTAATAGCTTGGTAAAACAGTTGCATGTTCATTCCCTCTTTATAAGCTGCTGTAAAAGTATGTTCATGATAGATTTAACATCTTGTTAATGAATCAGATGACCTCCACTATGTGTGCGCACTGACGCAATGACTGGCATTCAAGATGAGCATTTACACAAAACACTAGCTCGCAGAAGAGTGATTTTGCAGTCAATCATGGATGGACACAAAGTTCAAAGGTGGATCACGGTGTTAAAATGTCTGTGTGTTTAAAGCCGCGGAAGAAATAAAGCCACTGAGAAGGAGCGCAGAGGCAACTGTCCAAGAACGCAGAATGAGAGCATGCAAAAGAGTGATGTTGCAGACATTAACAGACAAACACAAAGTTAAGTTGGATCAGTGTCAAAATGACTGTATAAGCCAAGGAAGAAATAAAGCCAGCGAGAAGAAGTGCAGAAGTGACTGTCCAGGAACCCGTGTTTCGGTTCTAGCTGGTCTGGTGCATTGAATGACTCTGGAACACAGGTGAACAGCAGCCTGGTTCACGGTGCACACCTGCCGGACTGTACTGGAGCATCTGTTTTTGGACTGGATTTAAAAAATGTGACATCATCTTAAATGGTAGCTCTGACCTGAAAACTCACACTTTAAAGGTACAAAGTGTGGGAGGGCTGGAGGTTTGGACCAAACCCATGCCTAAATGTGCACCAATATCGCGTTACATGGCATTACATGGATCATATGTGGCTTGACATGGATCATATGCAGCGACAGGAGCCATTTGAAGCTGGACAGTGATAAGACGATTCCTAAAAATGACCTTACAAATGCCCCCTTTTTTTTTACAAATGAAAAAATGACATATTTATTTGTAAACACCAACACACTGATTCACTTGTGTTGGTTTTTACATAGAATGAATGAGTCAACCAATCAGTATGAGCGGAGGCTAAATTTACCCATAATCCCTTTGGGCATCTGTGTGTTAATGTTCAAATCTTCAGAATTAGTGCATTATTTTCAAATGAACAGATATGTGTTATATATCCACTTTGTACATCTTAAGAGTTTACATTAATGTAGTTATTCTATGCAGATTAATTGGATTTATAAATCAAAATCATAAGTCAAAACTGCTTTCCATTTCAAGACCTCCGCCTCATGGCTGTGAAGGTAAATGACACTTCCCTACAGCAGTAGGCAGGATGCACAAAGACAGAAGCGCTGACTCATTGGCTGTGTTTGGGTTTGTGATCGCCTTTGATTCTATTAGAAGCTTTGACAGTGTTTAAACTCAAAATCGGCTTGTTAGTAGCTGAGAGCGTATGGGAGACAAAATTGAAAGTTATCAGTTAGCTGTAGCTTCTGATAAGTTTTTAGGCAGTTTATTGGTTTAGCATTATAAAAGATAACTTTTCAGTTAGCTGATTACCAGTTATCGAAGCTAACTTTTTGGTTAGCTGTGCCCACCACTGGATAAGACCTAAACCACTTGAGCGCCGATATAACTGACTGATATATTTGAGATATTAAAATATTATGGCCAACAGTGTCAGCGGCAGCAGTTAAATCAAGCAAAACTACAATAACATAGTTACCAGAATCGCATGCAAGACAAATGTCATTAAAGACCCTTATTAAGGCAGATTCTGGACTATGAAGGGTTTTCTCTCCACTGGTGAAGGTTTTTGGGAGTTGGAAGAACATCATAGATAGCTCTGATGATGAAGCTAAGTCTGCTTTCCTCCATGTGTGCTTCCGATGTTCTAGGTTTTCCCACCTGGTCCACTGTAAATGGTAAATGGACTGCATTTATATAGCGCTTTTCCATCTGCATCAGACACTCAAAGCGCTTTACAATTATGCCTCACATTCACCCCAATGTCAGGGTGCTGCCATACAAGGCGCTCACTACACACCGGGAGCAATGGGGGATTTAAGGTCCAAGGGCCCTTAGTGATTTTCCAGTCAGGCGGGGATTGTCCACTGTCCTTGTTTGGCCTTTGAGATTGCCTTTGCACTCCTTTCTGCCTCCTCTTTTCACCGAACTTCCTCAACCACTAGCTTCCTTCTCTTGATGGATGTAGCCTTATGCCAAGTTGGTCGGCTTGTACCAAATCCAAGTCCTGCTGTTCCATGCTGTACTTGCCCCACGATGTCTCTGTGCCTGAGAGCAGATTTTGCTTGAGGTACGGCCTCTGCTGGAGTCCATTTCCTACCAGTTGCTACTCTGGGTGCAGCTGTTCGTATTGCTGCATCCTGAGACTCAGAGTCATGTTAAGTCTTGCTTTAGCGCACTTATATTCTTCAGTGAGGCTGGACACAGGCACTTCCAAAGCACCATGTCCATACAAGCCAACACTGCTGAGGCATCACTGGAGTCCAAGCCATCTCTTAATGTAGGAATTGATGGTCCTCTCCATTTTCTCAACTTTGGTAATTGGGACTTTGTAGACCGTTAAGGGCCACATTAGACGGGGGAGCATTCCAAACTGCAGACACCACAGTTTCAGCTTGCCAGGAAGTGGGGTCTTATCTATTGTGATCAGACCTGTGGTGGCTTCCTCCCTCAGCTGATTACTCTGGTCTGAGTCTTTGAGACTTTGGTTATACCAACATCGCAGACTCTTGACACCATTGGAATGGGTGTTTCGCCAATGTGGAATCTCTGGTCAACGAGTTTTCTTCTGATTATGGATATACTCCTGGATTTGGTGGGTTTGAACTTAATACAAGCCCATGTTATGTTATCATGAAGCTTCCTCAGTAAGCGCTTGGTACATGGAATAGTGGAGGTCAGGGTTGTCAGGTCGTCCATGTAGGCATGAATGGGTGGCAATCGCTGACCATCCTGTAAGCCTTCTCCTCCTACCACCCACTTGGAAGCCCAGATGATTACTTCCATTGCCATGGTGAAGGCCAATGGGGAGATTGTACATCCTGCCATTATACCCACTTCCAGTAATTGCCACAATGTTGTGTATTCTGTTGTTATACAGAATTGCAAATCCTTGAAATAGTTTCTAACCTAGTGTTTCTGCATTTACCATTATTATTTTTTGGTGGCTGGGCACTCCCTTAGAGATACGGTGAAGAGCTCTGTCACTCGGGAGGAGCTCAGACTCGAGCCGCTGCTTCTCCGCGTAGAAAGGAGCCAGCTGAGGTGGCTCGGGCATCTTTTCCGGATGCCCCCTGGACGCCTCGCTGAAGAGGTGTTCCAGCACATCCCATCGGGAGGAGGCCCTGGGGAAGACCCAGATCACGCTGGAGGGACTACATCTCTCAGCTGGCTTGGGAACGCCTTGGGGTTCCCCCGGAGGAGCTGGGGGAGGTGTGTGTGGATCAGGAGGTCTGGGCGGCTTTGCTTGAGCTGCTACCCCCGCGACCCGACTTAGGATAAGCGGAAGAAAATGGATGGATGGATTTTTTTTTTTTATATTACCATCCAACTGCTGTGATCACACACAAGCATCTTGGTTTCTGTTTCTGAAACTTTTGTTTTCCTGCTCTTCCTCTTCTTTGACTTAAGTACACGTTACATGCTTCATGTGTGCTTGAATATTCATGTGGTGTTCTGCATTGTCAATTTGGGGTTGAATGTATGTGTGTATAAGGCGGCATAGGAGGCAGATCCATGTGCACTCAGTTCAAAGTAACGGGTGATTTTTAAAGATGGTTTTGCTTGCAGGTTTCGTACAAACTGTTTTATGAACGATTTTTAGTATGAATCCTACACAGTGTTTTATAAATGAACTAACAGAACTAAAAGGCCTAAAAACTTGCATTATACCTGCCCAATACACAATTTGCACAGTGTACAAATTTTTCAGGGAGGAGTGTTATCCACTCCTCCCTGAAAACTATTGTCTGAGTTGAAAGATTTTCCAAAGTACCTATTTACTGTCCTGTATTTGCCACTGGTTTTCAGGTTTTATTCTGCCCAATTAAATGCTGGGCAGCTTTGAGATAGTGACTGTGCCTGCACTACAGACGATGTTGTGTGGGTTGATATGAAAGTCTGCTTGTATCATTATCAGCAGTTCACCCACTTCTCTGTGCCAACTGTGTTGCTATGAGTGAACCATAAAGTGGGGATGGATAGATGGGCGCAGTCAAATCAGGGTGAAGGGGTGGATCATTTGGATTGATGACTCACTTTCTGTATCTCTCTTTTTCCCACTTTCACCCTCTACATCTCATTTTCTCACATGCTCACACTGAGTGAGGAATTAGTTTTTCTCACTTCTATTATCTTCCCCCATCTATTGCTATCACTCTTTGCCACTTCATTTTGAGCATCCTATAACAACTCAATATACTTGCTGTGGGCACAAATGAGCATGTGTCTCAGTTCTGCAGCAATCATACCATGTCAGAATTCCATCTATTTTAGTGACCAGCCTTACACTGCCTCATTCCTTTCGTTCTATAATTGGATCCAAACCTCCTCCTACCTGTCAGTAGGGGTTTCAACACAATTGTTGCAATTTGCCGTCTGTCGCCACAGGGTGTATTAGACATATGCTGAAATTGACAATGGTCTTGCTGTAAATACAGGTTACTGCTTCTCAGTGTCAAGTTTAAGTTCAGATATAGCTTTACAAACCAAAGGTTATTCAAACCAACATCTTTAATAAAATAGGATACTCAGAGAGCGCATGCCTCTGCCGAAGCTCTGCATTTTCCTTTAAGACTTGAGAACGTAGCTATGACAGAGTCCAGACTGCAACTGTTGTTGCTGCCATTTTTGAGACAATGAGAGTATTTTTTTTTACAACTACTTGCACATGTGCGACCTGAAAATTTTTTTCTTCATGTTGAAAAACTGAAGCCCCATCACACATAGCAAGAATGTGCTGGAAGCATGCCCAACACGGCAAATATTGCCATAATCTGATGCAGTCAGGAGGAAAAGAGGTGTGGCCAGCAATGTCGGAGTGCAGATAGACTGCCTCATCCACACCTGTCAGAACACATCCAGAGCATATGTAGATAACACAGACTGCTGTCAGATGGCCATTAGTAAAATACAGCCACATATCTTGCAGTTTGCACACATTGTTTGAGAGCCATGCAGTGCACACACGAAAGTTGAGCAGCACTGGCTTTTGCAGGTGCAAGGATTTGCGCACAAATGCAGCGTAGCACTCTCACAAATGTGGAGCTTCACTGGCGTGGCTGAAGTAATGAGATGATGGCTATAGACTATTGCATTGCTATAGTAAAGCTGGAGGTGCAGAAACAAAGAACGGAGTACATAGCGAAATAACTGCTTTTATCAATGGCAGTGAACTTATAAGGACATATAACAGTCAGACCTTCCTGCAGCTACGTTCAGAAAGCACGTTTGCAACCATAGATGGGATTACAACTTCTGGAATCTTGTTATTAGTAATTGGAGCGGGCCGCAGCCTCGACTTTACTTAAATTCTGGGTCTTTTAATGAAGCTTAGGGCTCATGGCTGGCGATCACCTTAGTATTTCTTCTGTTTTTCTTGTTGTTTAATGCTGGCAAATTATACAGTATTTTTTGTCTTTCTGATGCCTGATTCTGTTTTTTCTCTGTTTAAGGTGCAGCTCCATCCAGAGAGATGGGAGTTGTGTTTGTGTTGGCTACCCTCCTGTCCTGTGCACCAACAGCATTTCTTGTATATTCGTCCGTGAATTGTTCTGTGAATTGTTCTGTAATTTATGTCTGTAGCATGGCCCAAGCAGAGGGTCACCCCTTTGAGTCTGGTCTGCTTGGGGTTTCTTCCTCAGAGGGAGGTTTTCCTTACCACTGTTGCTCTGGGGGTTGGTAAGGTTAGACTTTACCTGTGTGAAGCGCTTTGAGGCAACTCTGATGTGATTTGGCGCTATATAAAGGAAAATAAAAATAAATTGAATCTCTGCAGGGCTTGACATAAACCAATTTTCCCCACTGGCCCACAGGGCCAGTAGAATTTAGAAGTTAGTGGCCCACACTGTAGGAGCACTGGCCCATGCTTTTGCACACAAGTTCATAATATTCCACCCTGAAATCCTGCAAATAAAACTGCCTATATAATATAAACCAATCCAGAAAAAAACAAACTAGTCTATTTATCAGAGGGCATTCTCAAGTGTAAAAAAATAAAGTGACTCCCATAAAATTTAGAGGGCCGTCAGAGTTGGCTAACTCAGTCAGAAATGTAAAACACAGATGTAGGTCCATAAAAAGTATGTCTTGTCTGGATTGGAGTTATAGATCTAAAAATTAGAGATGGATTGATGAGGCGTCATGAAGCGTTTCAACACATTGCCAAACTGTATTGATACTGTGTCACTGAATACTGACATCTGCTGGACCTTAAAAATCCCTACAGGCACCCGAGTTGACACTCTCAACTGACACTGATTTCATGGCGTTGTATATACAATAATGTAATCTGTCATTGTATTCCATTTTGTATCATTTCATATCTTCATTTAAATTAAAATCTTAAATAATAATAAATCATGTGAACATGTATCATAATGTGAAAATCTTAAGTTGAATGTGTTGTGAATGAGGATGCTTGTAGACTGGGATTTTATTTATTTATTTATTTTACAAATTTTTATTCAAAAAAGAAGTTGTTCCAAAGTCTTGAATTTGAGTCTGTTATGCTTGTTTGATGCAACTTCTCCAGCTTTAGAAAACACCCGCTCACAGGGCACAGATGAGGCTGGAGTGCAGAGAAACTGTAATGACAGCTGGAAGAGGTTTGGATATACTGTCTTGTGGTTGTCCCAGTATCTCAGAGGATCCTGGGACCTGGCAATATTGGCCTCTACCAGGTACCTCTGCACCTCCTGGAAGGCATCAGCTGTGGCGCTTTTGGTCTGCCTGCCCCCTTCAATGTCGAGATGTTGCCAAAAGGCAACAATATGGCATTTCAGTAGATGATTTCCAAACAACAACAAACAAATAATGCTGATAAACATGGCTGACAACTACAAATGTTCATTAATGTAGTGACAGCTAAGAGCCAAGTAAGCCTCCATGTTCACAGATCTCCACGTCAGCTGTTATACTCACTTCCTTTTTCACTCGTTCCCATTCCTCCTTATACTTCTTGGCCACCGTTTGTTTGATGGTCTGAAAATTACACAAAGTCAAACCAAAAGCAAATGAATATATTTAAATTAAAAGTTAAATAATTTGATTATATCAACTACTACTTTAGATAATTTCCACACAAACCTTTCTGTTTGGCAAAACACATGAGGGCTGAAGGACCTGAACAAGTTCCCTGAACCCTTCACTTTCCACAATGCTGAGGGGCTGGCAGTCCTTCAGGATGAAACTCAGCAGAGCCTCATCCAGCATCTGCTTCCTGGAAGCTTGATGGTTAAAAGTGAGGTACAGAATAAATTAATAGGAATTAATTATCAATAAATTAACTTTGAGTAAGTTGTAGAATGGCTGTATACCTGAGTTCATCCTGGGTGTATCTGGGACTTCATTCTCATGCCTGGCCCTATAATGTCTCAGCATTGAGGATGTGCTCTTGTTTAGATAGGAAAGTTCTACTGAACAAATGCGACATATAACCTGCAGAAAATAATATGAATTGTAAATTAAGAGTCACTTTGACATAAATACGAATTCAGATAGATCAAGTGGAAACTCTGAGAGGAGCTGGATGAAACAAGGAAATTAAAACATACCATATTTTCCGATATGACATCATGATGATCCCACATGGCGGAAACTTTCCTTTTGTTTGGTGCTGCTCCATGATTGGTGAATTTGATGATACACCGCAAAAGATCCAAGATTCTTTTGGGATATGCATCCCATTGACAGATACACCTCCTTATAAACACAGTTTGGCCAGTTTGCCGCATCAGTGTCAGTTCGAAACAGTTCATGTATCGGTCACGTGACTTTCGCAAAACGATACATGCCCCGACACAGCGTTGTTGCTGGACCCATCACTACTAAAAATTGAAAAAAAAAAATTATGCTTGGCTACTTTACTAATGTTGTCACCGTGGGGTTTCCACAAAGGCAAGCTGGTTAGACTTTTAAACTAGCTTCAAAACAGCCAGGGTCTACCAGGACCAAGCATATACTTTACTTACTTGTCAGCATATGATGGATAGGCTCTGCAGATTTGGCAGAAAACCTCATTCTTCTCTTGGTCATGACCAAGTCACGGACGGCCGTTTCTGTGGCCAGGTTGGGACAAAATCTCTATTCTTCTTGTTTCTTTGATGTAGCCTCCCTTAACTCAGCATCACTAAGCTTCCTCTTCTGGCCAATTCCTTTAGCAAAACTCTTTCCTGGTTGTTGTCCAGGTTTGGGTGGTTGGAGTTTAAACATATTTCAATTCCAATTACAAAGTGTTTTGTTAGATTTGCGTCTTGTTCGTCTTTGTTTCCTGCAGCTTCCCGCACAGGAGCGGGAAGCATGGAGTGTGGTTAGGGATGGGTATTGATAAGATTTTATTGATATCAATTCCACTTATCAATCTGATTCCTTATCAATTCCCTTATCGATACCACTTGTGAATTTTCTGTGTACTAAAAGTAGGCTTTACAGGTTTTCTATGTGAACAACATTTTTATTGAGTCTTAAAGTAAATACGAGGGCTGTCCGTAAAGTATAGGTCCTTTTTATTTTATGGATTTCATTCATATGTTTTTACGTCAGACATGCTTGCACCCTCGTGCGCATGCGTGAGTTTTTCCATGCCTGTCGGTGACGTCATTCGCCTGTGAGCACTCCTTGTGGGAGGAGTCGTCCAGCCCCTCGTCGGAATTCCTTTGTCTGAGAAGTTGCTGAGAGACTGGCGCTTTGTTTGATCAAAATTTTTTCTAAACCTGTGAGACACATCGAAGTGGACATGGTTCGAAAAATTAAGCTGGTTTTCAGTGAAAATTTTAACAGCTGATGAGAGATTTTGAGGTGATTCTGTCGCTTTAAGGACTTTTCACGGTGCGAGACGTCGCGCTGCGCTCTCAGGCAGCGTCATCAGCCTGTTTCAAGCTTAAAACCTCCACATTTCAGGCTCTATTGATCCAGGACGTGGTGAGAGAACAGAGAAGTTTCAGAAGAAGTCGGTTTCAGCATTTTATCCGGATATTCCACTGTTAAAGGAGATTTTTTTAATGAAAGACGTGCGGACGGGTCCACGCGTCGGGACGCAGCCAACGCGGAGCGGCGGCACAGGAAAAACACCTCCGTGTTGATAACCATTTGTAAAATCCAGGCGGCTTTTGATGGCTTTCAGTGGAGTGAGTATATGAGAAATTGTTTATCAGCTGGAGATGTTCCAACTTGTCCTCAAGGCTTCCAACAGAGGTGTTTTTCCTGTGGCGGAGCGTCGCGGCGGCTGCGAGCCGACGCTGCAATCCGCCCGCACGTCTTTCATTAAAAAAAATCTCCTTTAACAGTGGAATATCCGGATAAAATGCTGAAACCGACTTCTTCTGAAACTTCTCTGTTCTCTCACGACGTCCTGGATCAATAAAGCCTGAAATGTGGAGGTTTTAAGCTTGAAACAGGCTGATGACGCCGCCTGAGAGCGCTGCGCGACGTCTCGCACCGTGAAAAGTCCTTAAAGCGACAGAATCACCTCAAAATCTCTCATCAGCTGTTAAAATTTTCACTGAAGACCAGCTTAATTTTTCGAACCATGTCCACTTCGATGTGTCTCACAGGTTTAGAAAAAAGTTTGATCAAACAAAGCGCCAGCTCTCAGCAACTTCTCAGACAAAGGAATTCCGACGAGGGGCTGGACGACTCCTCCCACAAGGAGTGCTCACAGGCGAATGACGTCACCGACAGGCGTGGAAAAACTCACACATGCGCACGAGGGTTCAAGCATGTCTGACGTAAAAACATATGAATGAAATCCATATAGTTTTAGAAAAAAATTAAAAGGACCTATACTTTACGGACAGACCTCGTACATATGAAATTGCTCACCTCACTTAAACTCTGGACCTAAATAAACTCTACATGGTGGCTCCTTGATCTCTGAACATAAATAGAAATAAACAAAATCTGTAGTTTTTGTCAAAAAGCATTTCCTTTCAGACATTATTGGCATGAATGTCTTTCCATACATATGAGCTGAGCGCTTGCAGCTGTGCTGCACATCAGGATGTAATTCATGAAGAATGCAGAACGTCTCATTTTATAGTTTGTCTGTATTACAGCGTTTGGAAAGAGGTGTCATTTTATTTTTATTTTTATTTGGAAAGAGGTGTCATTTTATTTTTATTTTTATTTGGAAAGAGGTGTCATTTTATTTAAAGCAGCAATTTGTTTTGAAGTTATTAATTGTGACTGGACTCTGTCTCAGCAGAGAGCCGCGCTGTGTTTGGAGCTGTGCCAAAGGAACGGAGGACGATTCTCATTTCTTGACTGTAACACGCCCGGCAACTTTGGCAAGGCATTAAAACCATCACAGACTACAGACCCGCCCCCTGCAGTGTGACAACAACACAGACTTCCTCAGCAAACTGAACAGCTACTTTGGACGGTGTGATGCACTCAACAACACACCATTAAAGCTCCGCATGGCCAGGATGACTAGGTTCTCTGTCTGAATCCAGCTGTGTGCTAAAAGAGTGTGCGGCCCAACTGGCTGAAGTACTTAGACATATTTAACACCTCAAACAATCAATCAATCCTTTATTTGTCGTCATAATAACAGTTATAAATAATGAGATACTGTTTAGAGCAGCTTATTACTGGCATAGAAGTATACTTCTAACCCTAATTCCAATGAAGTTGGGACGTTGTGAAAAATCTAAATCAAAACAGAATACAATGATTTGCAAATCCTCTTCAACCTATATTCAATTGAATACACCACAAAGGCAAGATGTTTAATGTTCAAACTGATAAACTTTATTGTTTTTGTGCAAATATTTGCTTAGTTTGAAATGGATGCCTGCAAAACATTTCAAAAAAGTTGGGACAGTGGTATGTTTCCCACTGTGTTACATCACCTTTCCTTCTAACAACAATAAGTGTTTGGGAACTGAGGACACAAATTGTTGAAGCTTTGTAGGTGGAATTCTTTCCCATTCTTGCTTGATGTATGACTTCAGTTGTTCAACAGTCCGGTGTCTCCATATTTTGCACTTCATAATGCATCACACATTTTCAATAGGCGAGAGGTCTGGACTGCAGACAGGCCAGTCTAGAACCCACACTCTTTTACGTGGAAGCCACGCTGTTGTAACACATGCAGAATGTGGCTTGGCATTGTCTTGCTGAAATAAGCACGGACGTCCTTGAAAAAGACATTGCTTGGATGGCAGCATGTGTTGCTCCAAAACCTGGATGTACCTTTCAGCATTGATGGTGCCATCACAGTGTGAGTGTCATACTGCTTTTGTTTGTAAGTACTTTAATATTCCAACATAAGAACTGCAGCTGAAATAGAAAAATCATTACATTTCAACATTTTCTGGGACTGAGATACAGATTAAATATTTATCACATCTACTTTGCTGTGACATATCACTTCATGAAAAAGTTAATACTGTCACTCTCCTGTGTGGGTGGTAAAATTTTGCAGTTTTATTTCGGAAGATGTGGCAACAGAAAGAGTTCATCTGTGGTAATACAGGGAGGCACTTATTGCCTTAATCCAAATTAAAAAATAAAAATAAAAAAGTCACTAAAAGACACAAAACATAAATAATGCATGGCCTGTGGTCTTATAGTTTTTCAAAATGTGGTGGTGGTGGACACGTAATGATCCTGACATTGTCTTCTATTTCTGTAACTGCCGACTGTATGAAACCAACATATTTCATGTTTTGTGAGATCAGCTTTATTTTTATTTATTTATTTTTGTTAATATATATCCATTTCTACATTTGAGGCCTGCAGCATTTTCCAAGAGAAAAAGGTTGGGACAGGGCAGGTTATTTTTAATGGAAGAATTGGTTAATAATATTTACAGCGAGTTTTCTTGGGAAATGTCAGAGGATGAATACATGAACATTTCCAACTCACTGAATATTTCTTAGACTTTATTTACATCAACCATTCAGAAATACAAACAGTGTGGTACTTTACGGTAAATATGTGTCAGGTAGGCAGTTCTCAAAAACTAAATGTCTATGCTGGAAGAAGACAAGTGAGGGAAGCCACCAAGACACAACTTTGGAAGAATGTTTGGCTTCTGTGGGTGTGAGTGGAGAAACTGGGAATATAACATTTTAATTTTATCTTCATTTTACATACAGTCCCTACTTTTTTTATTTGTGGTTGTTTCTGTTCCATTTCTGAAATTAAAGAAGTGCTATAAGGAAAAGTGTTAACATTTTATTCTTTTTTAAAACTTTTTTGTAGAACAAACACAAAAAACAAACTCTTATAAAGAAGGAAAAAATACACAATCGTGCAGGAAGAAACTGAACAATGCAGACTGATTTGACTCGTGATTTTTGAAAATAAGCAGTAACTTACTTTGAAATAAATGAAACGCAGAGCTGCAGCCTAATCATTTTGAAAAATAAAAATCAGCAGCTTGTATTTTTATTCTGACAAGAGTTTATTTCCTCTTTTTTCTCCTCCTCAGTCACGTTTTGTGCTTGAACATTAAACAACTACATTAAGCCCTGTAAAATATCTGTGGAAAATAACAGCCTGTTAAAGTTCAGAGTTCTCAGCTACTTTATGTGATTTCTGCTTCTGAACATCACTGCATCACTGATTTTTTTTATTCTGTTCATTTATATATTCTCATTTTAAGGAATTTTGACCAATTTATTTAATCTCATAATTTCAGTATAACTGTCACCGACACGCACACACGGTGTGAACAGGACGATCCCTCAGAACAGTCCAGAGAGAATTAAAGGCAGCGCCACAGTTTAGTTTGTGTTGCTTTTCACTCTGCGTGCATGCACACACACACACACACACACACACACACGCGCGCTCCCGTCTGCTCCCGTGAATTTTTAATCCCGTACCATCCCAATCGTGATAAATAGCAAAGTTGACTCCCATCCTGTGGGATTCCCGAAAAAGTGTCAGCCTCTACTACGAACACACACTCCATACAGTGGTCTCGCGCACACATTGACATCATGTCTTCCGATTGTCCGGTGCATGGAGAGTGGCGGGAAAAACCCGATGACGCTTTCTCGTGAGGTGCGAGACAAGACGTGATGTAAATAAGAAAACAAAAAGGCGGCGGTCAGGTATTCTGGTTCCGAGCGATGAAAATAAAGAATTTGAACGTTTTAAACCAAAAAAAATAAAAAATGCCACTTGTCCGGTTGGACAACGATTGGAGCGTATTGCTTGTCCAATCACATTTGACACTTGTCCCGGACAATCGGACAATGTCGGTTAATGTAGATGCCAGATGTCAGTTTTTAATGCAGTGCCACCAGAGGGATTGAAGGTCACAGGCATTCAATGTTGGCTTTCAGCCTTGTCGCTTACATGTGGAAAGTTCTCCAGATTCTCTGACTCTTCTGATTATGTTATGGACTGTAGATGCTGTAATCCCAAAATTCCTTACAATTGATTGTTGAGAAACATTGTTCTTAAACTGCTGGACTATTTTTTTCATGCAGTTCACAAAGTGGTGATCCTCACCTCATCTTTGCTTGTGAACGGCTGAGACTTTTGGGGATGCTCTTTTTATACCCAATCATGACACTCACCTGTTTTCACTTAGGTGTTGTTGGAGCATTCATCAACTGTTCCAGTCTTTTGTTGCCCCATCCCAACTTTTTGAAATGTTTTGCAGGCATCCATTTCAAAATGACCAAAAATTTGCACAAAACAACAAAGTTTATATGTTTGAACATTAAATATCTTGTCTTTATGGTGTATTCAGCTGAATATAGGTTGAAGAGGATTTGCAAATCATTATATTCTGTTTTTATTTACATTCTACACAATGTCCTAACTTCATTTAATTGTTTGTGTCTGAATGTTGAGCTCCTCTAAGCCAGGTGCTTAGAGATGCTGGACTTGCTCGTCACATTCCAGAAGCACAGTTCCTCTCTGATCATATAACAGGAAAAGTGTGTGCCAACACCTCACAAGTTGTCTCACATGTTGCGCACGTTCTGAGTTACAGAGACGACTCTGAATGGTATCTGTCTAGAAGGCAATCCAGATTGAATCTGGA
Source organism: Thalassophryne amazonica (assembly GCF_902500255.1). Taxonomy (NCBI): domain Eukaryota; kingdom Metazoa; phylum Chordata; class Actinopteri; order Batrachoidiformes; family Batrachoididae; genus Thalassophryne; species Thalassophryne amazonica. The sequence continues at coordinate 13,223,145 of NC_047123.1, read as the reverse complement.
TTAAAATAGATTGCAAACCCCAGTGTGAACAGGGTTTTAGACTTTTTTCCAAGTCTGGCTCATCCAACTAGGTTTTGTTCAGACTGAGATTTGCAATCCAACTTGAGCCACATCCTACACCAGCCTGGAAAGTTTGGGTTCTGTGCTATTTTGCATGGAAAATAAACTGAAAATGAATACCTAACAGTAAACTCATAAATTTTATCCCAGAGATTCATTGACTCGAGCCTAATTCCTTGACATTGTAACCAAATTCCGATTTCCCAGGTTTTCCAGGAAATGCAGGAAATGGTACCTAAATCATCGTTCACAAATGTATGCCCCTTCCTTTACAAAGTCCTGGACTGTCCCCAGGATGTTCAGAGTGACTATCTGCAGGTGTACGCGTGGGGTACTGACAATGAGGAATAACAGACAGCTTGATGTATTATTTAACTGCAGAGAGTCGACGCCTTCAATCTGGTAAACGTGAATTTGTGTGATATTTCAGAAAGGAATTAATTTATAACCTCATTAAAGTTAACTTTTTGAGCTCACGTCATCAACCTTGCAGTCTGTCACTGTGGTTTTCTGACACCGACATTGGAATGACTGCAAGTGTGTGTGGCTCAATTACCAGATCCAGTGTTTGTCTCCATGAAGCAGTTCTCATTTAGCTCTGATCATAGTGGGTGTGTAGTAATGACATAGTGCCAAGTGGGGCATGTGGGTGGTGCTTCATATTTGGGGGGGGTTGGACAGCTTCAGATGGAACCTTAATCTGCTGCTCACCACATGCTGTAAATTGCTGCTGCGTGTTTGTGTACATGTGTAAGTGTTTGTTGTCAGGTTGGTACTACCTACTGGCTAAATATTTGTGTGTCACTGCAATGCATTTTGACGAAATTGGACGACATGCCACGCTATACGAGGTCTGTCAGTAAAGTATAGGTCTTTTATATTTTTTCCAAAAACTATATGGATTTCATTCATATGTTTTTACGTCAGACATGCTTGAACCCTCGTGCGCATGCGTGAGTTTTTCCACGCCTGTTGGTGACGTCATTTGCCTGTGAGCACTCCTTGTGGGAGGAGTCGTCCAGCCCCTCGTCGGAATTCCTTTGTCTGAGAAGTTGCTGAGAGATTGGCGCTTTGTTTGATCAAAATTTTTTCTAAACCTGTGAGACACATCGAAGTGGACACGGTTCGAAAAATTAAGCTGGTTTTCGGTGAAAATTTTAACGGCTGATGAGAGATTTTGAGGTGACACTGTCGCTTTAAGGACTTCCCACGGTGCGAGACGTCATGCAGCGCTCTCAGGCGCCATCGTCAGCCTGTTTCAAGCTGAAAACCTCCACATTTCAGGCTCTATTGATCCAGGACGTCGTGAGAGAACAGAGAAGTTTCAGAAGAAGTCGGTTTCAGCATTTTATCCGGATGGTCCACTGTTAAAGGAGATTTTTTTAATGAAAGACGTGCGGGCGGATTGCAGCGTCGGCTCGCAGCCGCTGCGACGCTCCGCCACAGGAAAAACACCTCTGTTGGAAGCCTTAAGGACAAGTTGGAACATGTCCAGCTGTTAAACAATTTCTCATATACTCACTCCACTGAAAGCCATCAAAAGCCGCCTGGATTTTACAAATGGTTATCAACACGGAGGTGTTTTTCCTGTGCCGCCGCACCGCGCCGGCTGCGTCCCGATGCGCGGACCCGTCCGCACGGACCCGTCCGCACGTCTTTCATTAAAAAAAAAATCTCCTTTAACAGTGGAATATCCGGATAAAATGCTGAAACTGACTTCTTCTGAAACTTCTCTGTTCTCTCACGACGTCCTGCATCAATAGAGCCTGAAATGTGGAGGTTTTCTGCTTGAAACAGGCTGACGATGGCGCCTGGGAGTGCTGCGCAACGTCTCGCTCCGTGGGAAGTCCTTAAAGCGACAGTATCACCTCAAAATCTCTCATCAGCCGTTAAAATTTTCACCGAAAACCAGCTTAATTTTTCGAACCGTGTCCACTTCGATGTGCCTCACAGGGTTAGAAAAAATTTTGATTAAACAAAGCGCCAGTCTCTCAGCAACTTCTCAGACAAAGGAATTCCGACGAGGGGCTGGATGACTCCTCCCACAAGGAGTGCTCACAGGCGAATGACGTCACCGACAGGCGTGGAAAAACTCACGCATGCGCACGAGGGTTCAAGCATGTCTGACGTAAAAACATATGAATGAAATCCATATAGTTTTTGAAAAAAATAAAAAGGACCTATACTTTGACAGCCCTCGTATGTGATTGTGTCACTCTAAGTTTTGTTTATCAAGTGTGTGTTTAATCTAAGATAAACTTAATCAATCCCACAGGGTGGAAAATCACTTGTTGTAGTCCAGGGTATAATTGGCCATTTTTGACTACATTTGGTTCTTCCTTTATACTTTACCTTTAAAAAGTGTTTACTTGGCCTTGTTTGGTGTCTTTTTTTTCAGCACAACCTCACCTGTGTGACTTCCCAGTTTTTCATTCATTCTGACCTACTGTATTAACACAGTGAACCTAAAATCACACAAAAAACATAAAATCTGAGTAGAAAAAAGAACCATTTTCATAACTTCAAATGTAAATATAAATTGTAAATTTCAAAAACATAAGCACAAATGTAGCAAAAAAAAGTTAAAAACAACTATTTGCATAAATGCAGGACATGCTTCAGGCGTTTTTTGCACAATTATTTACAAAGCAGTCAGATTTCACAATATTTAGAATATAAATATACATAGTACATTTCAAAAATATATAGTGCAGAAAATGCTAATGCTGAACTATTTACAAAATAATCAGATGTCAAAATAAGATTTAGAATGTAAATAGAAATGTTAAATTTCAAAAACATATGCACAATGTAGTGCAGGACATACTAAACTATTTGTACCACTCACAAAAACAATTCCTGTTCAACCCATTTCAGAGGGGCACATCACAGACCTGACACTTCCACGGTGTGTCACTCATCTTGTTGCCCACGTGAAGGCACCGTTGGCACCTCAGTCTGCCTTTTGTGGCCTTTTGGTGAGGATCTGTGCCTATTACAATTGGCACAGGAACGTGGTTCTTCTGTGGACACCTGTTTTGTCTGCGCCATACAGTTGACACACCAGCTCCATCATAAAGTCCTTGTGTGTCATGGGCTGCACTTGCTTGACAATGCTGATCTCACAATGCAATATGAATGCATTTGTGGTTGCAATGTCAAGGAAGTGCAGCAACACTGTCTTGTACCAGCGTACAGTTTTCTGATGGGTGGAGTAGTACTGGATGAGCTGGTCAGACAGGTCGACTCAACCCATGTTTTTATTATAAGCCAACACTGGGGTAGTACAGGGAATGTCTTTCACTGTCCAGCATCCATCCTTCACATCCTTCACCCTTCTCCACACTGTCTCACCCAGAAACGCATGATGGATGGTGGAGCACACAGACACCTCCTGTGTGTCCATCCACTTTTCAAACACCAGAGGCCCCCCTCTTATCCATCTTATAGATCCTCTTTCAGATGTTTTTGTGAGAGCATTTGCCATCCCTCTGGGGCATCCTTGTCTGTTCTGCCTGTATGTGCCACATGCCCCAAACTTCATGTTAGCCAGCTCCATGAACAGTTTGGAACTCATGTAAAAAATTTTCCATGTAAATGCAGTACCCAATACCAAGACGTCAGGTTCATGACCACATTGTATGACAGCCTGTGCTCACTTGTAGCCACAGTCTTGCCAGTGTAAATGCTGAACTTGAGTGTGCAGCCATTACTTAAAACAGCCAACACAAAAAGTTTCATGCCCCATTTTGTTGGCTTGTCCTTCAAATATTGAGTCATTCCAGTTTTTGCCTTCATCACCACCATCCTTTCTTCCACTGCCAGCTCCCTCCTTGGGTGGTAATAAGCCTGGCAGGCACTGAGGATGTCATCATAAAGAGGCCTGACTCAAAACAGTTTGTCATGACCTGATGTTCCCTTTTGTCTATCATTTTCTACATCCTCATCTGGATCACTTAGGTGTATGTTCCAGAATATCGATCTAAATCTGTCTCCGGACATTACTTTCCCTGGAAAGGGCACAGACAAAATTTGACTTTGTTTCCAGTAGTTCTGCAGACTTGGCAGTGACACCAATGACATGTATATCAGAAGTACAAAAACCTGGTACAGATCTGTCCAGTTGTATTTTTCCCTAATGCCTTGTTTTTTGCAGCAATTTTATTGGTGTTGGTGCAAATTGTTCTCATTGTGTCAGTTGCAAAAAACAAAAGAAAAAGGTATTTCGGAGTTTGGGTGGAAAGTGTATCAACCTGGACTCCTGGTGTTCTCTGAGGCTGAAATCTGCTTATTGCTGGAGCGGTGTCTGCATCCTCCTCTGTGTTCCAGCAGTCAGCGCTGGGGCGTGTCTCTGCTGCGTGTCCGAGTGGAGATCTGGATCTGGAAACAGAAGCATGTGTGTGCTCTGACCCTCTGTTCAGATCTCCGTGCGCACGTTGGTGGATCCACCTGCTTTGGTTGCTCCCCCAGAACAAAAGAGGGCTCATCTCTTTCAGCACCAGAATCCTCACTGTCTGTTTCAGACTCTGACAATGCGCTGCGCGCTCCGTCTTCCTCCAGTTCAGAAAATAACTGAAGCGCTTGCTCCACATTCATAAAATGCCTCATTTTTCAAAAAAATCCCAAAGAACAAAACACTAACCACACACGCTTTCCACCAGTAACAAAGAGAAAATGCACACACAATCAGACCCATGTGGCGTGGGTGGGCTGTGATCAAACACACGTGGGGTTAGTGAACACACGTGGGGTTAGTGACTTCTGATTGGTGGAAAATTTCAGGAGCCAACCAGTGAGGAAGAAGGAGTCATATTTCTTCCCACCGCTGTTGCTGCTGCAGTAGGAAAGAAAATGATCATTTTGGCTGTGTGTGTGTGTACATAAACACGCAGCAAAAAATGACAGTAATATTCATGAAAATGCGTGCCGTAAAAAAATACTCATGTCAAGTTATACTAGGCCTATTAACAAAATTTAAAAAGTGCTATAAAGATTGAAGTCTCCATGTTCAACACGTTTAAAGGGAGCCTCAGAGTGCAGCAAATTGAGTGTTACATCTGCTTAATTAGGTCATGTGACTTTTTACATGAGGGCGCATCATTCGACTCCAGAGGGTTAAAGAAAGGTGACTAAAGTATATTGCAATGTTTGCTGGTGGGTGTATAAATACTGATGTGAACAATTCCATGAAAAATAGAATACAAGTGAGTATAAGTATGTATAGATATGGTAAAATTATTGCACAGGATAAATTGCGCAGTTGTGCATGTAATAAAGCACAACACGTGTCGGAAGATGTAGTTACTAATTTAAGGTGATTTGCTGGTGTTGAATGCACATCTCATATAAGCAAACTGAAAAAACACTCGTTTACCCGTGGATGTTGAGTGTGAGTCGGGTGAAGTGGCCTAAAGAACCGGCAGATCAAAACAGACAGAAAAGACTTGATGTGACGGGAAATAAAATGGCAAGTTTATTGATAAACTAAACATTAACAAACGTTCAAGGTTGTGTTCTTGTAATTTTGAGCAGATTGATTTTTATGTCGACCAGTTGCCAGAATAAGATGCAAATTTCCACCCACTAGGGGGCAGCACAGTTACATCCAGCAGTCTGTATTCACACATCAGTGTCAGGATGCTGCCAAGTAAGGTGCTCATCTGCATTCTGGGACCAACTTGGGGATTAAGGACCCTCTGACAGGGACTCTCCGGTCACAAGCCCACCTCTCTTATCTCCTCTGCCTTTCATCCATGTAGCATCTACTCAGTAACCCAGCTATCAAGAGAACAGGATGCTGTTCAGCTTCCCACATATACAAATTAGATGTGATTACATCATCATGTAATCTAGCAAGTTTTAGTGACACTTCAAAGAGACTATAGCAACTTGTAGTGAGATTTTTTTTTGGCAACATTGTCTCTTTACAGCACGTCAGCCTACAGCTGTCATCTTAATTACACCGTGCTCTTTCTCTTATTCACAACTCTGCTTTTTCTGTCACACTCACTGCTTCCTTTTAATATGTTACTAGCATTTTGCTGTATGGTCTGGAATGGAAGTTAAACGAGGGGAGGCATGCACTATTGCCTAGTTCACAACAAATAGCTGTTTGATTGGCACAGATTACAGGCCTCATGGTGGTGGTATGTGGGTGGTTCTTCCAGAGGCCAGGTGGCTTATTGCTGTTGGAGCATAGTTGCGTGGAATATATTACACTGTTTCAGAAGTGTTTTGCTCTGTCAAACTTCAGGAAATCCACAGTTTGATCTCAAAATTTGACTTGCTGGTGCTTTTTATATAGAGTCAAATGTTTTGCTGCTAAGCACAGAAAGAGCTCAAGAATAATTGTCAGACTCTGTGACTATGAACCACAGATTACTGTAATTGCCGTTTGCATAATAGTGTAAAATGCATATTTATTGTCATGAAGACGTTTTTAACTACATGAATTTTGATGCAGTGTTAGAGTGAAATCAGAGAAAAGCATCTTTGCATTCACGTGGACAGAGCTTGTTGAAAGCACAGAAATATTCAGTACAAAAATATCAGGAAGATGATCGTGAAGCATGTGCAGCCATTTTGCTGAGATAATTTCGATCAGGAAGTGTATGATGTGCCATCCTCTGCCAAGAGCTGGCCAACAGCTGAGCTCCAGAACAAAAAATGTCTTTTGCTGAGCGGGATTTATCCTGAAAGCGCGATATGCAATAATAATTTTTACTACTGCAAGTACTCTGTCAGCAAACAATGTACACATCCTCCTTTTCTTAAAAGAATTTGAAGTTAGGAATTTTGCTCTTTTATTTTTCCAGAAGGCTTCTTAGTTTAAAAAAGAATTTGAAGTTACAAACTCAGATCTGCTTTATTTTATTTATTTTAATTTCAGTTACCTTTTTTGACATTAATAAGCTATTTTTAATCACTAGTACGTTAGATTCAAATTAGATTGAATGAAGAATGATTCCCAATGTTATAGGGCTTGACATAAACCAGTTTGCCCCACTGGCCCACAGGGCCAGTAGAATTTAGAAGTTAGTGGCCCACAGGAGCACTGGCCCATGGTTTTGCGCGCAAGAGTTCATGATATTCCACCCTGAAATCCTGCAAGTAAAACTGCCTTTATAATATAAACCAATCCAGAAAAAAATATAAAATAGTCTATGGACCATGAAATTAAAAAAAAAAGAGAATTTATCAGAGGGCATTCTCAAGTGTAAAAAAATAAAGTGACTCCCATAAAATTTAGAGGACATTTTTTAGCAACCCTCAGAGTTAGCTAATTCACAGTCAGAATTGTAAAATACAGATGTAGGTCCATATCAAAACTAAAAAGTATGCTTTGTCTGGAGAGTTAGAGATCTAATACTGTGTTTACACATAACGACGGCACATCACGAATGCCACGAAGTATACGTTGTTGGCCGCTGATCACGAATGTGATGATTTGGGGCAGAGACGTCAGGCCTCCTCAGGAACTGCTGCAACCTGTTACCACGCATTATGATTAATGGCACGTGTTGCTGGAGAATTACCAGGAACCATTACGCACGGTCAAGAATAATGTTGCACGTTGTTGTGCGTAACAGCGCAGCGTTAAGTTCTGTCACATTGTGAATGAGGTGAATTGTCGCCACACACACCCATATTCATCCAGCCGTCAGCTGCTGAACCATTCAGATCGCTCCAGATTTTCCTCAACAGCCATAGCAGAAGAACTTTGTGACTGCATGGCTTAGTTGGTCTCTGTGCCATGTACCATAACTATAGACTGTTTATATAGTGCACAAATCCTGCATGACATCATTCATAGGTTTTCTGTAGACCTGTAAGAGCCAATATGAAGCCATCTGGGTATTGCCATGTTGACTGCATTGGCACCACAGACTCTGGCTGTGTCACGATTAAGCCATAAATGGATAGAGGTTGAGCATATGTGATGAAAGAAATGAAAGAAGGCTGAACACGCCCCTGTCTTCGAGTCTGAGGTAACTAAGCTAACCTCTGTTGGTGTGTTTATTGGGGTGTTTATTAAATCATATTTGTGATGACTGTGTGGCAGTTCTCATGACTGTTTGCTTTGGTGTGGGCATTAACAGTTATGAGCCACTTATTTTCTCAGTAATCATTTTTTTTAATGTGATGTAATGGATAAAGCTACTGATAACTGCTAAAAGTGCTAGCATACAACATTAAAGAAAGATGAGAATTTTACTCAGACATTTCACCACACAACAAGCCACATTATTCCAAGTATCTGTATTATTTATAATAGCCAAGTGACTGATGTGTGCGTGCGTGTATGGCTTTGATCATGGACAAACTGGGGAGAGCTGACATTTACCATTTGGTATGCTTAGGTAGGTCAAGGATGAACACTGTGAAAATGGAAAGTTGGTAGGACTAATCTTCAGAGAAATTTGGGATATATTTGGGACAGTGAACAATGGACATTGTGCTGCAATGCACCATGGGAGTTCAGGGTATGAGGTTTGTAAATGTTGTTACTGTGGTTCATGTTATTTTGACAGTATTGTTAGTGTTATTGATTTATTGTGTTTTGGTGGTTCGGTTGGTTTAGTCAGTTTATTTAAGTGTCATGATGTCATTACCATATATCAAATGAAAAAGCGGCAATTATAACAGGAAATAAATCTGACTGGGATCTTTATCATAAAATGAGGAATTCTGCTACTAAATTAAATAGAAAGAAAAAGAAAATGTTTTATGAGGATAGAGTTCAGACGGTGGGCACAGCTAACCAAAAAATTACTGTCTAACAGATAATCAGCTAACTTAAAAGTTATCTTTTAGACAGCTAAACCGATAAACCACCCAAAAATTTGTCGGAAGCTACAGATAACCGATAACCGATAATTTCCAGTATTGTCTCTGGTACACTTGCACACTTCTTTGTGCACCCTGCCCACTGCTGGAAGCTCCTGTTTAGCCTTTTGGGGATGCTGTTTCCAATTAATCTGTTCACCTGTGGAATGTTGCAAACGGGTGTTCTTTGAGCATTCATCAACTTTCCCAGTCTTTGGCCCAGTTTTTTTTTTAAACGTGCTGCAAGCATCCATTTCAAAATGAGCAACTATTTGCACAAAAACAATAAAGTTTATGTTTGAACATAAATATCTTGTCTTTGTGGTGTATTCAATTAAATATAGCTAGAAGAGGATTTGCAAATCATTGTATTCTGTTTTTATTTACATTTCACACAACATCCCAACTTCACTGGAATTGGGATTGTAGTTTTTGTGGACCCTGTAACAGTACATGGCAGGCATTTCATATTCTTCCTAGTCTGAATTCTTCCCCTGTGCTGTATATTTAGTGAATACATTTCAATGAAGTTTTGTGTGTTTCCACATTAATGAGGATGAAGTGATTTCTCTTGTGAAAATAATAAATCCTATCTTCATGGGTTGCCAAAATATTTTGTTCAGTACCTTTATATATTAGCCACACAGGTCTATATAAGATGCAGGATTATACTAATTAAAGCCTCTACAGAGTTGAAATGTTCAAGTGTGTGTTGTTTAATGTTGTACCTAGCGTGGTCCATTTTAACATTTTTTGGAATAAGAAAATCAAGATATTTTTTGTTGTATTTTTTTATTTGAGAGATGAGATATACTGTCTTTTTTATTTAGTATATTTTATTCTTGCCCTTTTCTGTACCTGCCTAATTGATTTTTTATTTTTTATTTTTTTATTTTTGTCTATTCTTTTTCTGCAGGATCACTTGTATCCTTGAAAGTTTCACTTTGCTTCTGTCAGTGGACATTATGTTGATCTTCATGTAAACCCAACATTGCTCACCCCCAACTTTCCCCTCACCCCGCCTACTTCACCAGCTCTGTCATGACCAGTTTGAAGCGTTCCCAGACAGAACGCACAGTTGGGGGCTCTGTGCCGGCGACTGATGAGTTTTTTACCCGCCGACTTCGATTGCCTAATGGAGGGGCACCACCACCCCGCAGTGAAAGCACCCAAATCTCCTCTTCATCTGCTACTGGCACCAACCCTGGTGTCCCCAAGATGGGGGTTAGGGCTCGTGTGGCTGATTGGCCCCCAAGGAAAGAAAGTGGAGGAGGAAGTGTTTGGCATATTACTGTAGAAACTGACTCTCTTAGCACCACCAACACCGGTTCTGCAGGATCAGGAAGTGGGGAAAGAGAAAGACTTGGAGGAGGTGGTGGTGGAAGTAGCAGCAGTAGTACTAGTAGTAGTAGTAGTAGTTGTAGTAGTGCAGGAGTGTCTGCTGTCACAGCTCACAGCAATCTGTCAGCAAAACTGGGACATCTGATAAGCCCACAGGATTCGTCAATGCTGCGCAACATCCACAACACACTAAAGAACAAGATGCAAAGCAAAGGAAAGGACAGTCGTTTTCTCTCACCTGATGGATATCTGGGCTCACCTCGCAAAGGCATAAGACGCATCCGCCAACGCAGTAACAGCGACATAACTATCAGTGAGCTCGATGGGGATGGGAATGAGGGGTGGTCTTTTTCTGGATGGACACCTATGCACCGTGAATATGGCAGCACTTCATCTATTGATAAACATGGGATATCAGGGGAGAGTTTCTTTGACATGCTAAAAGGATACCAGGCCTCCGAAGCCCCTGATCAACGAACTCCGGCTCCAGAGAGGCTCACAGAGCTTCTTACTGTGGCTCCCATAAAACAGGCTGCTCTGGATTTGCCTGATGGACCTTTGGGTCCAGCCAGAGGTAGTCCTGCCAGTCGTCTTAAAGAACGTGAGAAACACTTGAAGAGGAGGTCAAAATCAGAGACAGGAGGAGAGTCAATATTTCGGAAGCTATGCAGTGTCAAGGTTGACGGTGATATTTCCCGGGCAGGCTCAGATGTTGAGGATGGAGGGAAAGGAGATGATTGCTCCCTTCCTCTCACACCATGGGTCTGTCAAAAAGGATTTTCACACTTTGATGTCCAGTCTATACTTTTTGACCTCAGTGAGGCCATCCAGAATAGACATTCAGGGACAAAGCGCAAGAACATGACTACTGGTGCATCTGCTGCTGCTGCTGCTTCGGCCAATTCCTCTCTCTCCTCCAATCAGAGTGGGATATATGGCTCACCTTGTGGCTCACAAGAGGAACTGAGCATCAAAGACGGTACAAGTGGACATAGTTCCAACATTTCCTTGGACCCTGGTGATGACAAGAGCAATGAACTGGTGCTTAGCTGCCCCTGTTTCAGAAATGAGATTGGTGGAGAGGGTGAGAGGAACATCTGTCCTGCTAAACAGGTAGGACTTCTGCAGCAGTGTGATCACTGGATGCATTAAGGATTGATCTCTTGATAAGGTTATACATATTTTGGAAAGCATCCTTTATCAACCTGTACAATCGATTATGATATAAAGTTTAATACTTCATGTTAAGGATTGTGTAGAAGATTAAAACCAAAACATTCATCGAAACTTACACGTCACTGTGTTTGATTTTCCTTGTCCAATCTTCCAGCAGGGCAGCATAGGTGGTGGTGGGAGCCCCAACAGTTCTTCTGGCAATACAGAGGAAGGACCGTTGGAGGGGACCCTCACAACTCATTTCACAAATGCTGGAGTGGCTGTGTTGGAGGCTCCCAAAGATGGCCCAAGTCAACATTCTGATAGATCCAAACGTTACATTATGGAACATGTTGATCTTGGTGCTTATTACTACCGCAAGTACTTCTACCTGAGAGGTGAGCTAATTGCAGTCGGATGAGATTTTTTTTTTTAATTGAACTCAATCAGTAGAGTGGATTGTCCACTGACTTTAGCATCAGTGGATTTGATAGGTAAATGCAATGGAGTTCAGGTTTCCTTCAACAAGACAGTTAATCCTGAAATTGCTCAACTTTTGGGTATATTACCGACTTTGACCCCATACAAATCTTGGATAAAGATGTAGCGAAAGTATATGTTCAGTACTACAGGCCGCCAGCTGAGTCTCATTTTTCATTTGGTTCGTTCTCCCTTCAAGTGGACTAAAAAGTAAACATTTGTACTTGAAGGAACTGCTGAAATATAGCACAGGGAAAGTTTAACTCACAGATCCTGCCCGCTTTTATGCTGGACTATTTAGTCTCAGGTCGAGAGAGTGAGTTTGAATGTTGACCAATCAGAGCACTTGTTTGCATCACATGATCACATGGGCAGCACGGTGACTTAGTGGTTAGCACTGTTGCCTCACAGCAAGAAGGTCATGGGATCAATTCCCACCTATGGCCTTTCTGTGTGGAGTCTGCATGTTCTCCCCATGTTTGTGTGGGTTTCCTCCCACATTCAAAGACATGCAGGGTAGGTGAATTGGAAACTTAAAAATTGGCCAGGTCTCCCTTGCAAAAGAGATCTTGATGACAGTGAGACTAACCTGGTTAAATAAAGGTTAGATTACATTAAATGAAATGATCTTCAACACGGCGGCACCCATGGCAAGATGAAATGCATGTGATGGCAACACAAAAAACGTATTTAATGTGCTTTCTGCACTTTAAACATTTCACAAAAGGGAGGAGTTTTGCCTTTACTGTCCATAGACGGAGTAAATATCAAGAATGTTCGCAGACATGGCTGGAATTAGACAGTGAGTGCCACAGTGTTGCCCAGAGTCACGGTCTGAGCTGTATCCACCAAAACATGTCCTTCCACAAGTGTGCATTATTTGCAAGAAGATAGATAGTATCACATAGAACAACAAAGGACAGCTTGATGCAGGCTGAAACAGCAGGTGAGTTTCTGCAACATGATGTAGAAATGTACACTGTAAACCTGAATATCTACCATGAATGATCAGAGAAAAATGCAGACTGTAACCTTTATTATTATATGGCTGCGACGCTATGCGCACTCTGGCTGATTACCGGTCGGATAGTTTCCCATATCGGACCAGTTTCTGTGACAATCAATCTAAAACGCGTATTTTCTTTACAAACCAGAAGCTAAAAATGTGATTAGAAAAAGCAAGTTGGACATGAACGTACTACATGAATATCTAAACAGCATCTGAAAAAACACACATTGAAAGCTTACCAGCTAATGACTGGTCCATCTGTTAAGCTCGTTCTTCACGAAGGTGAAGTGAACAAGTCGGACTACGAGCCATCAGCAGCTTTCATATTCAGGCGATACTGTAAGTTTGTGTGTTTATATATATAATAGCCATATAATCAACGAATTATTAACCTCACTTGCTCAGTCTGTACGGCAATATCAGACTTCCGTGTTTTTCGTTGATCTGTTATTTTCTCATACAGATCTCACATTTGGTGAATAATTTTTTAATATTCACATAGGCCAGGAAAAAAATAGGGGAAAATACACCTTGCCCATGGTTGAGAAAATGTCAAGAAATACTGATTTTCTGTATAACGGTTGTGAAAAGTCGGGTGAGGGGTTTGATGTTTCATTTTATATATATATATATATATATATATATATATATATATATATATATATATATATATATATATATATATATATATATATATATATATATATATAAAAACTCCAAAAATTGTTGGGACAGTTTCAGTGTATAATAGTAGTAGTATAAGCAGGGTATCCAATGCTTCAGTCAAAATACAAGAATACTGAAACGAGGTACTCCACTCTTTATTACATTGGAAATATATAGTTTTAAAAAGGCATTACAATGATGGTCTTATTTTAATTGTTATATTTAGGTGATGTAAAAAAGCAAAAGACAAGAAACCCATCAGGGAGTATGGAGACTATTCTGAAAAAAAAAAAACTAGACTTATTTGTTACCAATCATTGGGTTAGTTTCTTGCATATATACTGACCTGAGGAGGAGTTTAAAGGAGGAGTTTACCAGTGCCTTCATTCAACTTGGTCATGAACTTAGTTCACCAGACCTCCTTGACCTCCTTGAAACATTTGTCTGCCGCCTGTACGGGCAGCCTAAATTGGACAAATTAACAATGCAAGATACAAAATCTTCTGTCTTGCATCATCTTCGCCATGTGAACAAAGTTTGCCTCCAACAAAGGATGCTGTGATTCAGCACACTGTGAATTTTTGGCGCTCGCTACAGCCCGTTATCAATCCCACATTCCCTGATGAATATGGATGGATTTTGTCAATGGGCTGTCTATCAGATGGAGGACAGAGCCCTCAGCTCCAGAATCTCTTCTGCAAGTTGTAAGATGCTAATGTACTAGAAGTTGCTGCAAAGGTTTGCAGTGTAGCTGTCACAAGTCAGGGTTGTCTTTCACCGCTCTGTGTGCCTGTGTGAACATCAGTGAAACCATACCAGAGCAGCAGTTGCAAGACGGTGATGACAGTGATGATGTAGTTTTTAAGTAACAGACATCAACAAATTTTATCAAGAAATCCAAAAATTCCAGGGAAACTTTTAAGATACAACTTTTTAAACATTTCTTAATCCTGAGAGCAACAGTTCTACCATTAATAACTTTTCACTCTTCACTAGTATGCCATTTCTTTTCTACAGCATTATACCAGGATTAATACTCAGAAATATTTTTAATTTCATGATTACTAAACCCCATTTAAGTTGGAAGTTAATCAGTTGGAAGTTGATGAGGTTATTGTAAGCAACATTGCTCTACAAGGTAGCAACAGTATAGGAGCCCATACATGTGTAATGTGAATCCATTATAAGGATAGAGAAGTTTAATTTCCAACTAAGTTCCATTTTTGTCAATAAACTTTCATTATGAACTTTTAACTGACCTCTGCGATGTAAATTCATTCATCCTTTGGTATGTAATTATATTATGTGTATATATTGCATAATTAATATATGTATTTTTCCATGACATAAATTAGAAATCAGATGAAGTCATTAGTAAGAAACCATTTTACAAAGCTTCCTAGTTCATGACACTACGCTGACCTTGTTCATAATGCAGTCCTAATAGGCAACATAAAGTGATCTGAGTGACCTACTTTAAATCGATCTTTCAGAAAAACTTGCAGGATTTCGCAATTAAACTTTTAGTACAAGTTTAGATACTTTATTGGCTATTTATGTAGTCTCCCTGAGGTGGGAATGGAACTTGTTTTCTAGGAATATTTCCGACCCTCAGCTTGTGGCCTACTTCAGAGAGAGCCACACAGTACAGAATAGGGCCGCCCGATTAGTCGACTAGTCATGATTACGTCGAATATCAAAATCGTCTGTGACTAATTTAATAATCAACATCATGTTTTTGTTTTTTTTTTACGCTTTGCATTTCTGTCAAAACTGCCGCTGTACCTTCTGATGCCTTTATGTCCTTGATGCACAATGCGCAGTACTGGTCAGCAGTGATGCCACTGGAATGGATATGCCCAAACAATATCATGGCTAGCTGGTGTTCTGTCAAGATGAGCCCTGTCATCTAGCGGCAATAATCTGCTTTAAAGACAGTGTGTACATGCAAATCTTTAAGCCCCGTCATACATAGCAAGAATGTGGAGAAGCCATTCTGACACGGCAAATATTGCCATTATCTGACGTAGTTGGGAGGAAAAGGGGCGTGGTCCAAAGATATCCGGATTGCCTCGGCCACACCTGCACAATAACATCCAAAGCGTGTTTAGACAGCACGTGGATGACACAGATTGCTGTCAGATGGCCATAAAAGGCGCTGCAAACTGCCCAATTTCCAACAGTGTCATTTTCCAACCAGATTCCAACCCGATTTCCAACCAGAGTGCCGTTTTCCTCACGCGCATGTCCTCGTGTATGTGCGTGGCACACCTGCGCTCTGCGCACACGCATGGGACTGTAATTATCACACAGGTGTGTGTGTGTCTGTGTGTGTGTGTGCGCTCGTGCATGTGTGTGTGCGTATAACACTGCCTGGGCCACTAAGCGCATGTGGACAAGGGAACAGCATCGCTCCAAAGTTTGCTGGCAGTTGGGCCATACAGTCCCTCAGACGGAGCCTTTCCAAGGAACTTTCTTTTTTCTTGTTTGCACACTTCAGCAGCAGAATGCAACTCTGGACACCGCAATAGTTGGATTATTTTTTCTTTTGGGTGAGAGGATTCTAATCGCAGGCTGCTGTCCAGGCCTCATGTCCTTGTCTGTGAAACACCCCAAGACCGCTGTTGGAGGTAAGATGCATGTATGTTATTGGTGTAACGGCCTGCCACAAGCTCCATATGATATCTCCTCCAGAGTTAGAAGGTGGACATTTTTACAACGCATGAGGTCCGTCTGGCTGAGCCCGACGTGCACAATGATGCATAACTACGCAGCACAGAGAGGAACAGCTGCCGTGTTATGATGGAGACAATAGTTCACACTATTTACATCGCCCATGGGAAGGAATGGACGTGCAGCAGCGCACGGAGCTTTCGGTTTAGCCGCTGTTGACATAAGCTGAAGCATGCTACATACATTTCAGCAGTTCTTTTGTGCTCCGGGAGGTGGGGTGCGGGTGTGGACATTATTATATACTGGCATGTGCAGGACATACCGGCAGGCATACCGTACCAGATCTATCTTGAGGTTCCGTCATATGCACCCAAATCGTTTCAAATTGCGTTTTGCTGCCATCAGAATATGTAAATTGCAGTTAGATGGTCCTCAGACTGCTCATGGACCACGGTCAGATAAGTGTCCCATCTCGACTGCACCCGGAGAATTATGAACATGTGTTTCAGACTCGGGGCCACTGGCAGATTTTGACCAAGTGTGTCGACTTCCGCATATGGCTATCAGATTGTTTTGGAACTGAAATGCGACACCTTTCGGATGTGCGCCATTTCATAAGTCCTGCGCCACGCTGCGTGATTGTGTATGACGGGGGTCTTACTTGAAAAGACACTTATTACTGTATTTTTATGTAAAGACAAAACTTAGGTGGGTTTTCTTCGGTGTGGTAGCTCAACTCAACGGTTTAAAGAGAGAGATGCGCAGTTGTGCGGTGGAATTCATCTCGACGGGTAGTTCATCTCCATAGAACACTGGCAAGGGAGCTCAACGGTTTGGGAGCATTTTAACCAAATTAAAGAGAAAACTGCAATGCAAAATCTGCAAGGCAGGACTTACCTTCCATGGCAGTACAACAGCAATGCAGGAGCAACTGAGAAGGAAGCACATTGTGGCTGATTCTGATGAAGAGGGACAGTAATTTTGGTAAGCTAATAGGCTAGTTAGCTGCTGACATTAATGTCTATGGTGTCCCACAGGGTTCAATTTTAGGACCCTTGCTTTTCTCCCTGTACATGCTTCCCCTTGGGTCTATCCTCAGAAAACATGGTGTCACTTTTCATTGTTATGCTGATGACAGCCAGACATATGTCCCCCTGAGGAAAAGTGATGCCTTTTCTCTCAAACCTCTGCTGTCATGTCTTGAGGATATTTAGGCCTGGATGACCCTAAACATCCTAAATTTTAATGAAAAGAAAACAGAGGTGATTGCGTTTGGCCCTAGCAGCTCCTGTGTACCTTCCCCTGTTGATTTGGGTCCATTGGCAGCGTATACAAAGAGTGCTGTTACTAATTTGGGTTTTAAGATGGACAGCAGTTTTAAATTGGATTGCCAAATTAGTGCAGTAGTTAGGTCTAGTTTCTTTCACCTTAGACGTCACCTTCTTGCACGTCAGCACTTTGAAACAATAATCCATGCCTTTATTCCCTCTCGGCTGGATTACTGTAATGCACTTTATTTTGGAGTTAGCCACTCCTCCCTTGCATGTCTCCAGTTGGTTCAGAATGCTGCCACTTGTCTGCTAACTGGAGTACGAAAGAGGGAGCACATTACACCTATCCTGGTCTCCCTCCACTGGCTGCCTGTGCACTTTAGGGTACATTTTAAGATTCTTTTATTTGTTTTTAAATCTTTAAATGACCTTGTCCCACCCTACCTCTCTGAGCTTCTTTGCCCCTACGTCCCTGCACGCTGCCTCGAGTCAGCTGATCAGCTGCTTCTTGAGGTACCGTGGTCCAAGCGAACGCTCAGAGGGCGCCGAGCATTTTCTGTTGCAGCTCCCAAAATTTGGAATGATCTACCTGTGCACATTAGGCAGGCCTCTTCACTGTCTGTTTTTAAAATCCACTTTTATTCACTGGCTTTTAACATAGTATGAGACTTTGCTCTGTTTTAGTTGTTTTTATTTGTTCATCGCTGTTTTTATTGTTGTTTGGTTACTTTGCTGTTTTTTATCACCCCCATGTACACCACTTTGTTTCAGTTGGCTGTTTGATAGTGCTCTATAAATAAAGTTGAGTTGAGTCTATAGTGAGCTACTTACTTATATTGATAGCTGTAAACAGTAACATTAATGATGACTATTTCATTAGGCTTAGCACACATACGAGGGCTGTCCATAAAGTATAGGTCCTTTTTATTTTTTTCAAAAACTATATGGATTTCATTCATATGTTTTTACGTCAGACGTTATGTGTTTGCTGTAAAGTTATAACAGCATCTCATGTTTGAATAGAAAATGTGATCATGTTTATGTTTTATAACGCTAAAAAATATGTTCCTCAATGGATGACTTTGTTACCAAACCAACAACATGCACACCTCGGCAAGTAAATAACAGCTGCATGCTGGTGTGATAAGCCGCAGTTTGCATATGATCCGATTAGTCGACTAATTGCAAAATAATCAGTGACTAGTCGATTATCAAAATAATCATTTGTGGCAGCCCTAGTACAGAACAAGCTTAGCAGAAGTAGGAAGGGAAAGATTTCGAAGACGCTGGAAAGAAAATTAGTTAGAGTTGTGTCTGAAGACCCCAGAACAACTGCCAAGACATGAGTGAATGACTTAGCCAATTCAGGAATTGCAGTCTCAAAGAAGACAATCACTAGAGCCCTGGACAGGAATGGACTGTGAGGTTGCAGATGAAGAAAAGCCCCACAGAAAGAAAGGAGAGGCATATAACCCAAAGACCACCGTCCCCACAGCGAAACATGGTGGTGGAAGTATTATGCTGTGGGGATACCTCAGTGTGTCTGGAACTGGGAATCTCCTCAAGGTGGAAGGAATCACGAAGAAAGAAGGATATGTGAAGATTTTGAAAGAAAACCTCAAGCAGTCAAAGCAAAACTGGGCTTGGGTCATCGCTTTGTCTTGCAACACAAGACCCAAAACATACATTGCTCCTGGTGAAGGATTACCACCAGAAGTGTTGTGTGGGCCGCTGAAGAGGAGGTACTGCTGGCCCACCACCACCAGATGGCGCCCTGCTTGAAGTGCGGGCTTCAAGCACGAGAGGGCGTCATAGCAACCGGGAGTGACAGCTGTCACTCGTCATCAGCACCAGCTGTCACTCATCCACATCACCACCACCTTAAAGGCCGGACTGCAACTCCACCTCCCCGCCGAGAAATCAGCTACCTTGGAGGTAATTTCTCTGCTGTATTTAACGCTGACTTATAGTCTGAACTTCTTTGCAGCCGTTCTCCTGTGGTGTTGCCTTATCTGTGGGATTGGCGTTTGGTGTGATCAGCGACGGCTTCGCTTCACACCCCAACCAGATAAGTGGTTAGACAGGAGCTGCACGAGTGTGTGACTGGAGGTGGAGGTGCTCCCTCCCAAAAGAACACAGACTGTGGGATTACTGAGTGTGCGTACTCACACTCACCTGTGCTGTTTCTGTTCATTGCCAGCAGTGCCAGGTCTGACAGCTGGAGACGGTGACCACCTGGGGACTCGGGACTCGGCGGCTCCGGTGTTCTTCAGATCCGTTGGCGGTGAGGGCCGTGTGGGACGGTTCTGGACGGGCGTCTCCTATCCTCAAGCCTGCCCACACGTCACCCAACGTGTAATTGACTGTAGTTCCAAACTTGTTGTTGTCTGTATTCCGTTGTGCACAATTTACAACATTAAATTGTTACAGTTTGGCTTATCCATTGCCCGTTCTTTTACGCCCCCTGTTGTGGGTCCGTGTTCCTACACTTTCACAACAAGAAGACCAAAGTGAGTGTTATTGACTGGCCTGCACATTACCTTGACTTCAAACCCATTGAAAATCTGTGGGGTGAACAGAAGACCAAGGTCCATGCCAGAAGACCATTAAATCTGAAGGAGGCTGAGAGACTCGCCAAGAAAGAATGGGCTGGGATTCCTCAGGAGACACATCTGAGACTTGTTGAAAACTACAACAAAGGACTGGAGGCTTTTATCCAACAAAAAGGACATTTGACTATTAGCAGCATCAGGAAGGATAATAATTTTAATGTTGGTAGTTTTAGGTTTTGGTGAAATATTTTTGTTCTGTGTGCAAATTAAAATAATATACCGTATTTTCTGGACTATAAGTCGCACCGGAGTATAAGTCGCACCAGCCACTTTATCCATTATAAAGACAAATAAACCATAAATAAGTTGCACTGGACTATAAGTCCCATGGACATACAGGTATGTTAACATGAAAAGTTCAGATGATAATATTGTGACGGCTACCGTTTTCGGATGCATATTTCACCAGTCGTAACTTCTAATCTGCAGAGTATGATTTTCTTTTTGGTGGCATTTTTTCGGGCCTTTTCTGTTGTCTTGTTAAGTTATCAGTAACGTTGAAATTTTTATTTTCTATGGTAGTCAGAAGTCGCAGGAACAGTCACACAAGCCTCGAGTGCCCTCTCGTGAGCTGCATTTTACCTACGGATATGTTTGTATTTTGCGGACCACATTGCAAGCGAACCATGCAGCACCTACCTGCGCAGCTCATGACCACCCAGCGGTGTCGATCCAGCTCCTTCCAAGTGCAGACGCTAATCCTCCGCCGTTGCTCAGTGCTCCCATGCAGCTCTCAGCGTCAACTCTGCTTACACTGATAACCAAGGGTTGAAGCTGTTTTGTTAGCCGTCCCGGAATAAACACCATGTTCGTCTGCTTCAAACGCTTTTCACAATCATCGACGCCAGCTCCTTCCAAGTGCAGACACTAATCCTCCGCCGTCGCTCACCCAGTGCTCCCACGCAGCTCTCAGCGTCAACTTAAACACTCTGCTCACACTGATATCCAAGGGTTGAAGCTGTTTTGTTCGCCCTCCCGGAATAACAGCAAGCACCGTGTTCATCAGCTTCACACGCTGCAGGTGAGGTGAGAAATACACGTCCAACATTCTTTTCTCTGATTGGTTATTGCGACCAGCATGACCTATAGGACGGCCGCCATACTACAGTGCCCATGATGCATTGCATTTCCTTTTCCGGTGGCCATTTTAAAACATAGATCGACTCTGTCACGTAAAATTGTTTTGTTACAGTAAATTAATTGAGATCCTACCGGTATATTTTTCATTTATAAGTCGCACCGGAGTATAGGTCGCACCCCCGGCCAAAACATGTAAAAAAGTGCGACTTATAGTCCGGAAAATACGGTAAGCATTGAAAATAAAACTGGGGTGTTTAGAAATTCTGTGTTGAAAATTCCTTGCTCTGTTAAAAAAAAACACTTAGCCAATATTTTGCTAAATGTTAAATTACATAGGCAGCTATTATATATGATTTATGCAAATATGAGATGTATCTTTTGTGACTACAAGTTCTTTCTGTTCTTTCTTTCCTTTTTCATTTGCCACATTCCTGAGCTTTCCCTCTGTCCTTTTCTTCAATCCCTTCCCCTCCCCTTTTTTTGTAAATTGGTCACCACAGAACACTGGAACTATCTTGGTGTCGATGAGAACCTGGGACCAGTGGCAGTGAGTCTTAGGAGAGAGAAGTTGGAAGAACACAAGGATCATGGCCAGCAGTATAACTATAGAGTCATCTTCAGAACTAGTGAGGTATTGTCATTGTACATATATACATACATACGTACAACAAAACTTGTTCTCTGCATTTAACACTTCCGAATTACAGTTAGACACAATCCAACCACTAGGAGCAGTGGTCTGCCACAGTCCGGCACCCAGGGACCAACTCTAGATGTAGAGACACTGCCTTGGTCCTAAATAAGCATGTTTTGGTTGTGGGAGGAAACTGGAGTACCCAGATGAAACCCACGCAGACACAGGGAGACAATGCAACCTCCATACAGAAAGGGCGGGGAGAGCTCCCACAGCCTTCTTGCTGTGAGGCACCAGTACTAACCTGGAAGCCACCGTGCCATCAGTTGCCACATACACATTAACAAAACAAGAAGAGCTTCTCAAAGAATTATAGATCTGTGTGTGTGTGTGTGTCTGTGTGTTTTTATATGTATGTATATATATATATATATATATGTATGTATATATATATATATATATATATATATATATATATATATATATATATATACGAGGTCTATTAGAAAAGTATCCGACCTTATTATTTTTTCAAAAACCGTATGGATTTGAATCACGTGTGATTACATCGGACATGCTTGAACCCTCGTGGGCATGCGAGAGTTTTTTCACGCCTGTCGGTTACGTCATTCGCCTGTGGGCAGGCTTTGAGTGAGGAGTCGTCCACCCGCTCATCGATTTTTTTCATTGTTTAGGAATGGCTGAGAGACTGTTGCTTTGTTTGATAAAAATTTTTTCAAAACTGTAAGGCACAACTGAGTGGACACCATTCAATAAATTCAGCTGGTTTTCGGTAAAAATTTTAACGGCTGATGAGAGATTTTGGTCTGGTAGTGACGCTTTAAGGACGGTCCACGGTGCCTGACGGCGATCTGCGCTTCGAGGCGGCAGCGTCTCGCCGTTTCAAGTTGAAAACTTCCATATTTCAGGCTCTGTTGACGCAGTAAGTCGTCAGAGAACAGAGAACTTTCAGAAGAAGTCGGCATGAGGAGTTTATTCGGACATTCCATTGTTAACGGTCATTTTGTAATGAAAGAACGTGCGGGCAGAGTCGCATGTCGGGCTGGACCCGACCGCGGGGGGTCGCGGCAGGAAAAACACCTCCGTTGGAAATCTTAACGGGCAAGTTGGAACATGCCCAAGCTGTTAAACAATTTCTCAGTTACTCACTTGTTGAAAGCCATTAAAAGCCGCCTGAATTCTACAAATGGTTTTCAACACGGAGGTGTTTTTCCTGTCGCGGCGCACACAGATTTGCCGAGTTGTCACGGAAACGACTTGGCGAATTTGCGCGTACGTCTTTCATTAAAAAAAATGTCCTTAAACAGTGGAATGTCCGCATAAATTCCTCATGCCGGCCTCTTCTGAATCTTCTCTGTTCTCTCACGATGTCCTGGGTGAATTAAGCCTTAAATTAGGATGTTTTAAGCTCGAAACAGGCCGACGACAGCGCCTGGAAGCCTTGCAGGACGTCCCGCTCCGTGGGAAGTCCTTACACCGACAGAAACACCCCATAATCTCTCATCAGCCGTTAAACTTTTCACAGAAAACCATCTTAATTTCTCGAATAGTGTCCACTCGGATATTCCTCACAGGTCCAGAAAAAATTTTGATAAAGCAACGCGCGCCGTCTCGAGCAGCGTGTGAAACAAAGGAATTCAGCCGAGAGGGCGGGACCACATCTCACTCAAGGCCTGCCCACAGGGAAATGACGTGACCGACACGCGTGAAAAAACTCACGCATGCACACGAGGGTTCAAGCATGATTGGTGTAATCGCATGTCATTCAAATCCATATAGTTAAAAAAAAAAATAAAAGGGTCGGTTTATTATCTAAGAGACCTCGTATATATATAAAAAATAAGTATTTAACACGTCACCATTTTTCTCACTATTTTTTAAAGTGCTATTGACATGAAATTTTCGCCAGACATCTGTAAGAACCCATGTAATCACACATGCAAAGAAATCAAACCACAGATAAATTATGTGTAATACAGTGGTCCCTCGTTTATCACGGGAGTTACGTTCTAAAAATAAACTGCAATAGGCAAAATCCGCAAAGTAGTCAGCATTATTTTTTACAATTATTATAGATGTTTTAAGGTTGTAAAACCCCTCACTACACACTTTATACACTTTTCTCAAAGAGGCATTAACATTTTCTCACTTTTCAACCTTAGTAGAAAAATAAGTCCAGTATTATAGAATGAAACCAAAGATCAAAACTTGTTTTCAGGCCCAAACATTTGTTTGAGAAATAAAAATCGAACGTTTTCCTATAAATAATTATGATGGCTTTTAGAACTAACAAATTTAATTTTAACAATCAACCTACAAGGTTGGACACATAAGAAATTATTAATAGTGAATATATATAATATACGAGGTCTGTCCATAAAGTATAGGTCCTTTTTATTTTTTCAAAAACTATATGGATTTCATTCATATGTTTTTACGTCAGACATGCTTGAACCCTCGTGCGCATGCATGAGTTTTTCCACGCCTGTCGGTGACGTCATTCGCCTGTGAGCACTCCTTGTGGTAGGAGTCGTCCAGCCCCTCGTCGGAATTCCTTTGTCTGAGAAGTTGCTGAGAGACTGGCGCTTTGTTTGATCAAAATTTTTCTAAACCTGTGAGACACATCGAAGTGGACACGGTTCGAAAAATTAAGCTGGTTTTCAGTGAAAATTTTAACGGCTGATGAGAGATTTTGAGGTGACACTGTCGCTTTAAGGACTTCCCACGGTGCGAGATGTCGCACAGCGCTCTCAGGCGGCGTCATCAGCCTGTTTCAAGCTGAAAACCTCCACATTTCAGGCTCTATTGATCCAGGACGTCGTGAGAGAACAGAGAAGTTTCAGAAGAAGTCGGTTTCAGCATTTTATCCAGATATTCCACTGTTAAAGGAGATTTTTTTTAATGAAAGACGTGCGGACGGGTCCGTGCGGACGGGTCCGCGCGTCGGCTCGCAGCCGCCGCGACGCTCCGCCACAGGTAAAACACCTCTGTTGGAAGCCTTAAAGACAAGTTGGAACATGTCCAGCTGTTAAACAATTTCTCATATACTCACTCCACTGAAAGCCATCAAAAGCCGCCTGGATTTTACAAATGGTTATCAACACGGAGGTGTTTTTCCTGTGCATGCATGTCTGACGTAAAAACATATGAATGAAATCCATATAGTTTTTGAAAAAAATAAAAAGGACCTATACTTTATGGACAGCCCTCGTATAATGAATAGTAATAATCAGAGAATAGTTCCTCTGATCTCGCCTCTGCGTCCTGGCGCCGCTCTGCTATAACGTCTTTTTCCACTGAAGGCCTCGGTGCAGGTGTCTTCTTCCGAGTGATGAACATAGTTCTGGGTAGTTGTTGGTGCTCTTTTTTTCTTCTGGGCGAGAAGATTCTTATAAACAAATCTAGCAAGCTGACCGCATTCTGTAATGTACAGGAGACACAGCACGGAGGAGACTCATTGACAATGGTGTACAGTCCCTTAGCCAGTCAGGACGCAGAACACAATGCGTGTGCTCTCCCTTAGCCAATCGCAGTGATGCCGACCAGTGCCGCGACCGGCCCACCTGATGAGAATGCAGAACACAATGTGCTGGAAAAAAAATAAAGCATGCAAAATTGCACTAAAAAAATCTGTGAAACTGCGAGGCCGCGAAAGGTGAACCGTGTTATAGCGAGAGACCACTGTAATGTGAAATGACACAGGGATAGAGTGTTGAACACCTGAAGGAAGGAAAGAGTAAAAAGGCATGGAAAGCCAAGACACCAGCTGAAATCTCTCAGTAATTAAAAAGTAGTCCTGCCACCTGTCAGTGCAAATTAGTGCAAATGCCCACTGTTTGGAGGGCAAATGGCACTGCACATCACCCCAAAGCCACCATACCAACAGTGAAATTTGGAGGTGGGAACATGATGATATGGGGCTGTTTTTCAGCATATGGCACTGGCAAACTTCACATAATTGAAGGAAGGATGAACGGAAAAATGTACAGAGAAATTCTTGATTAAAAATCTGCTGCCATCTACCAGGATGATGAAGATGAAACAAGCGTGGATATTTCAGCAAGACAGTGATCCCAAATGCACAGTCAAGGAAACTATGTTTCATCGAAGGAAAATAAAACTGCTAGAATGGCCCAACCAATCACCTGACCTGAATCAAATATAAAATCTATGGAAGGAACTAAAGATCAGAATTCATAGAAAAGGTCCACAGAACCTTCACCATTTGAAGACGTTCTGGTGAAGAATGGGCAAAATCACACCTGAGCAATGCATGCGACTAGTTTCTCCATAGAAAAGGTGTCTTGAAGCTTCATTACCAACAAATGTTTTTGTACTAATTATTAAATAAATTTCAGTAAGCGTGTTCAATACTGTTCCCTGTGTCATTACACATAACATTATTACACATAACTTAATGTCTACACTTATTCATTTTAGTTTTTTGTACGTACGAATTACCTGGGTTCTTAATACATCTGGTGAAAAATTCCTGTCAGTAGCACCTTTAGAAATACATTTACTGAGAAAAATGGTCATTTGTTCAATACTTATTTTACCTGCTGTATATAGAATAAATGAAAAAGTCTGTGAGGTAATAGATTTTTTTTTTTTTTTTTTGTTGCTGTAGTGTAACAAAGTTATTTGTCTAATAATTCTTTGCAAGCATGGTTACATTAGTAATTTCCAGTCTTGGTGGTTACAATGTGGATTTTAGATTCTGTTTTTGTTTGCTTTTTTGGCATTTAAGCCTGGGCTTACACTGTGCGGGTTTTGGCCCTTTTTCAGATGATTTTCCACTCATGCAAGAATTTTTTGGATCGCGCCTAGTTTCAGCTTAATCGTGTGTCCTGCATCGTGCAGTCTACGTGGAGTAACGAGCTTCATTTAACATCTCATGACCACCTCCCGATCGGGAATCGTATGGTCTGATGAAAATCAAACCTGTTTAATTTCTGTTTTTGAACCTGTTTTGAAGTCTTGTTTTTTTTTTTATTGTGTTCCCTCGCAATAACCTAATATCATATTAAAGTTCATGCCTATCAGCGCGCACAGTGAGTGGAATCAGGTGGTGGGAGACTGAACGTGCACACACACACAGCAGACAACAACAGGATTTAAGACAGATGGAGTAAGTTGCTACACCTTGCACAGCTGTAAGACTCAGTATGAAATATAGTTTATTTATACAACAGTGTAAGTAGCAACACCTGTTATGAATGCTTATGTTTTTTTTTTTTTTACCGTCCTCTCGTGAATCATGTTGCTGTCTGCTGTGTGTGCGTGCGTGCATATGCATCCAGTCTCCCCCCACCTGATTTCACTCACTGTGCACGCTGACAGGCATGAAATAAATTTTTTTTAAAAAGTCAAAAAAAGCTTCTGTTACGTTTTGCTTCTGGAAACACGAGCCCGACGTGTGGTTTTTGAATGTACAATGTGAGCAGTCAGATCGCATCAGAGCATCGGGCCGTACAGTGTGAGAACATGAATCGTGTGCTCTGAACTTTTACACCCTGCAGTTTTGTCGCACAGTTTGAGCTGGAGCCAAGTACAACAATTGAAAACATCGTACAGTGTATGCCCAGCTTAACAGGAAATGGTGACATGTCTTCTGAACATTCAAAAAGCACTGTGTGTGATAGAACGGATTCAGTCCTGGGCAAGTCTTATAAAATTACCTTCCAAGGGAGTAGGTGCTTCTCCAACCGCCAAACAATTTCCTTTTTAGGGTTGGTTGTGGGATTTCATTTGTGCTACCAGAAAACTCTTTGCAAAGCTTAGCACAGAGACAAAGAGATCTCTAGTTTCTGTGTCTTCTTGGAGTAACTCTGCTACTACCTTCCATCACAGGGTGGTACACATTATGAAGGAGATGTATATAAGCTATTTGGAGTCTCAGCTGTGGTTGAGAGAAGAAAAAGTCATGTTTGCCGTCCAGACCGTAAGGGGGTCAGGCAGGTGGACCTGTGAAAGATCCTTCATCTCAGCATGGATGACAGTGTTCCATTGCTGTTGAGGGAGCTTGGAAAGCTCTGCATTGCAGTGGCTACTTCCTCTGAGGTCTGCAATCCTGGATGGTGTCAGATCTTGGCAGGTGGGTATTCCTGCTTTTAGCGTGGTTGCTGTAATTGTTGACACACCAAAGGAAATGACAGTTGCTGTTGCCATTGGTGAAATCAGATGTTGCTTTTGTCTATTAGCATATTATGAGGCTTAGACTTGGATATACTTTGCATGTCCTGTTGGTTGTCTAAGTCTATGCTCTGGCTGTGGTGAGTGTATCTCAGTGACGGAAACTTTTTACTGCATTCAGGTGAAGTCATGCAGACTGCTGTCTTCCACTTGTGTAATATTAAAATAAAGCAAAGGTTTGAATGTTTCTGGGTGGAGGACTTTCAGATATTGACAGTGTTTCCTAAGCCTCATCCTCTGGACCCAAAGTACAGCTGCCAGCTGTTGGTTAGCTGAACACACTTGACTGAGCCGATCTGCTCTGATTAGTTCAGGGACAGATATAAAATGTGCAGTACGTTGTGTCCTGAGGATCAGGATTGATAAACATTGGAGATAACTAATGGCCTGAATGGAATGCAGAAGTTTTTATGACCAGACCCTGAAAATTGGCAGGAATTGCATTGGAGTCACCATTATCCACAGGAAGTTGTTTCATATTTGTGGGTACTTTGAATATCATCCAGAGCAGTCACAGTGCAGGGTTTGGTGGAAATTCTGGGCTGTGTAAGGAACTAAGAAAGTTAGTTGTAATGGCACTAATTGTGACAAGTGGGGATGTCCTGATGATGTGTATTGGAAGCTCAAGCTTGAGTATGTACTGATGGAGACTCCTGATCCAATACTTGTATTCATTCATTCATTTTCGATACCCACTTATTCCATTTAAGGATCACAGCATGAACTGGAGCTTACCCTAGCAGTCATGGGGCGAGAGGCTAGGTACATCCTGGACAGGATGCCACTCTGTTGCAGGACCACATAGAGACAGACAAACACATTCACAGTCTCATTTACGGTCAAAGATTCCAATTCACCTAATTTACATGTGTTTGGAAATAGGAGGTTGCTGGCACACCCAGGGTGGAACCCATGCAAACACAGGAAGAACATGCAAACTCCACACAGACACAGTCCCATATCCTTCTTGCTGTGAGGCTGCTGCCACTAAGTCACCATGCTGCCCAATACTTGTATTTACCTCTTTTTTTCAAACCATGCTCAGACCCAGCACTTAAATGAGACAAGCCATAATTCAAGGCTGGCAATTATTAATAAAATGCTGCTTGAAGATGCTGCACTGTAATGTAAGTAATGTAAGTTTCACACATATCCCTGTATGTGACAAACCAAAGACAACCACTTTAGATTAGAGCCCTCTGCATGGTTGTGAACCTCTTCAGAGTCTGATGCACACCTGCTTAATGGCATACATCACAAAGGGCTGTTATTTGTCACTTTTACGTTTTCACTCCTTCCTCTCCCATCATATTTTAAAGGTTTTTGCTGTGTGCCCGCCGATTATATTTCGATCATAGATCAAATATGTTTGGCAGAAAAGATCACAGTTATAACCAACACGGTGTTGGGAAGGTGTCGTAGCACGGATCCACAACAGGGGGCGCTAAAGAACGGACAATGAATAAGCCAAAAAGTAACAATTTAATGTTGTGACACACAACTAAACACACAAAAATTGTAAAGTCAATTAACGCCAGGTGACGTGTGGGCAGGCTCGAAGATAGAAGACCCCCGACGAGAGAGAAGCCGCGTCCCACACGGCTTCCACCACCAACGGTCTGAAGAACACCGGAGCCGCCAAGTCCCGCGTCCCCAGGTGGCCTCTGTCTTCGGCTGTCGACCCTGGTACTGCTGGCAGAAAGCATAGACTAGATGAATGAGTGTGAGTCCGCACACTCAGTAGTCCACAGTCTGTACACAGTTAGGAGGGAGCACCTCCACCTCCAATCATACACTCGTGCAGCTCCTGATTAACCACTTATCTGGTTTGGGGTGTGAGGCGAAGCCGTCGCTGTCACACCAAACGCCAATTCCGCAGATAAGAAAACCACCAGGAAAACGGCTGCAACAGAAGTTCAGATTATTACACAACGTATGTGTCAGCAGAGAAATTACCTCTTGGTAGTCGATTTCTCGGCGGGGAGGTGGAGTTGCAGTCCGGCTTATGTATTGGTGTAGATGAGTGACAGCTGGTGCGATGAGTGACAGCTGTCACTTCCTCTGGTGGTGGGCCAGCAGTACCTCCTCTTCTGGCGGCCCACACAACATACCTTACGAGATTGCAAATGGGACTCTACTTCACAATGCCTATGTTTCTAAGTTTTAATCAGACTGTTCGGAAGGTGTCGTAGCACGGACCCACAACAGGGGGCGCAAATGAACGGACAATGAATAAGCCAAAAAGTAACAATTTAATGTTGTGATAATACACAACTAAATACACAGAAATTGACACCAGGTGACGTGTGGGCAGGCTCGAAGATAGAAGACCCCCGACGAGAGAGAAGCCGCGTCCCACACGGCTTCCACCACCAACGGTCTGAAGAACACCGGAGCCGCCAAGTCCCGAGTCCCCAGGTGGCCTCTGTCTTCGGCTGTCGACCCTGGTACTGCTGGCAGAAAGCAGAGACAAGATGAATGAGTGTGAATTCGCACACTCAGTAATCCACAGTCTGTACACAGTTAGGAGGGAGCACCTCCACCTCCAATCACACACTCGTGCAGCTCCTGGTTAACCACTTATCTGGTTTGGAGTGTGAGGCGAAGCCGTCGCTGTCACACCAAACGCCAATCCCACAGACAAGGAAAACACCAGGAAAACGGCTGCAACAGAAGTTCAGATTATTACTCAACGTGTTAGTCAGCAGGGAAAATTACCTCTTCAGTAGTCAATTTCTCGGCGAGGAGGTGGAGCTGCAGTCCGGCCTTTATGGTGATGATGATGAACGAGTGACAGCTGCTGCAGAGGATGAATGACAGCTGTCACTTCTTCTGGGTCTGGCACCCTCTCGTGCTTGGAGCCCGCACTCCAAGCAGGGCGCCCTCTGGTGGTGGTGGGCCAGCAGTACCTCCTCTTCAGCGGCCCACATAACACACGGAGTCTAAAAACTGTAAAGACACTCAAATGACATGAATCCATGGAGGGAAATTGCACGTACCGTTGATTGTATAAAGAAGTGCAGCTTGTTGAGGGACAAATTGATCCAGAAAAAGCCACTGTTCCTGCAGTAAATTGCATTAAGACATTTACCAATGAGACCAAGAACTTTAAAAGGGTCACGCGTATGTCTGCATCATTGCATGGCCACAGAGTTATTGAGTTGGAGAAGCAGACTTTAGGATTTCAAGGTACTACTTCGCAGCAGATTTAGAAAATGCACATAATGCCCAGCGCTTATTTAAGACAAGCCTTTATTTTTTTCAGACAAAGTTTTGACCTGGTCATTAAATGAGGCAGGCCCCTATTCAAGGTCAGGCTTTTAATCAAGGAAATACGTAAGCCTAATTAGTGCCTGGGATTCCTTGTAGATCTCCTGACTATAACTAACTGTTACATACATACAACAGATTTTGTACATTTTATTCATATAACGGATTTCGATCAAAAAAATTCCAAGATGGTGCCATGCACGGCTGCCTCAGTGCTTTGGTGCGCATTTTTTGTGCAGAGCTCATGAAGATCAGGGGAACAATGCCAGTGGATTTGTTTGCCATTTTTCTCCAGCTTTCACTTGATTTATTGGGCATCTTGACCAAAGGTGCTCCCACTTTGGAATGCACAGTGAAACCACGCACGAGGAGGAAACGATCCGGTGCGCTTGTGCGGCTTTGCCGTCGTGGCCACCTTGCAATGCTACCACAAATATTTCTCTACAATATGTGTTTTCTGCAAAATAAAATGTATGAACTCCAGCTGTTGGTAGGGAAAAGCAGAGGCTTCGCTACATCTGCAGTTTGTGCTTCACAGAGACGTAGCTTTGTGGATCGATACTGAACCCTGCACTGCTGGCTTCCAACTTTCCAGAGCGGACTGAGATGCAGGACTTGCCGGCAAAATGAAGGGTGGTGGAATCTGTTTTTAACTCAGCAGTGGCTGGTGTAACAATATGACTGTGTATCCCAACAGCACTGCTCTCCTGATCTGGAAACGTTTCTATTAACTGCAAACCGTTCTACTCACCCCGTGATGGCACCTCATTCATTATCGTCGGTGTTTACATTCCACCGTAGGCCAATGTATGAGGCACAATGCACAATTGCTGGTCAGATACTGCGTGTGGAGCTTACTAATCCAGACTCCTTAGTTATTGTTCTCGGTGACTTTAACAAATGTAACCTCTACCACAAACTTTCCAAATACAGACAGTTTATATGTCCGATCAGTGAAGACAGAACTCTGGATCACTGTTATACAACTGTGAACAGTGCCTATTGTGCCATCCCCCGTGCTGCACTGGGCCACTTTGACCATATCATGGTCCATCTGATTCATCTGCAAACCTGTAGTGAGGACATCTAAACAGTGGAGCAGTGAAGCTGTGGAGGATCTTCAGGCATGTTTGAAAAACACGGACTGGGATGTGTTCAAGACTGCCACCAACAGTATGCTGTGACCTCATACCTTACGTCTGTGAGGCATGCTGCATTCCATCACGAACCATGGTGAGGTACAACAACGACAAACATTGGTTTAGTCCTAAACCCAGACAGCTGAGGCTGAAGAAGGAGGAGGCTTTCAAGAGCGGGGACAAGGTCAGGTTTAAAGAGTCAAAGTATAGGTTTGGGAAGGTGGTTAGGGAAGCTAAACGGGTGTACACTGAGAAACTTCAACATCAGTTCTCAGCCAATGACTCTACTTCTGTCTGGAAAGGACTCAGGCAGATCACCAACTACAAAGCAAACCTCCCCACTCTGTCAAGGACCCTTGTCTGGCAAACCAGCTGAAGGAGTTTGACTGTAGATTTGAAAGACAATGGGACAGTCCAGTTACCATCCTCACAGAGCTCATCAGGTCCAACCCACCAATACCTCCATCCACTCCTTAACTGGGAGGGGAAGTACGCCATTCTTCTGAACAATGTCTGGACGAACCTATTTTACTCCCATTTTCAGAGAGAAATGTCACAGAAAGAAAATTGCAGATACTGCTATTTTTTGAACAGCCTAATATTCCTGTTTCTTCACTTTCTGTAAAGTAATAACAAATTTGATAAAAATTTTTCTTCACATTTTGATTTGGAATAGAATGTGCAGTTTTCAGAATGAGTTTGTGTATGAAAATAAAAGCAATTTTTAGGATTGTGAGCTTTACTTACTATTTTTAAGCATGCTATTATGTTGAACACAACTGTAATGGTGACGATACAATTGTTTCTTAAGTCAGTTCCACACTGCAGATTTTTGGCCTTTATTTGCTTCCTGAAAAATTAGTAAATTTTGACCAATTTGTTATGATAGCTGTCTAAAGATATTATTAATCAGCAGGTTAGTGCCTGCTGCAAGCGATACTGGATGCAGCCCCATAAGACGAGAGCTTCCGGGCATGCAGTCAACAGTGTTGTGTGCCGTTTATACACTAACTTTTCCACAAAGCTAAAACGGATGTGGTAACAAACTGAAAACTGTCTTCTGCTGAAGAGAGCGGCATGCTTTTCATGGGATTATGGATGCGTGTTATGTCTCCTAAAGAGATTTAAAGAGGTTATTGGCCAGTAAGTCTCTGAAGCACCTCTACTCACTTTCTCATAAACAGACACACAAAATGTTGCAATGAAATTCCCTCCGCTCGCTTCACAAATAGCATCATTTGTATTGTGTTTTATTTTACACTGTAGCTTGACATTCCAGTTTCTAGGAATATGCATGCCACAACCTTGCCAGCCACAGTCCATTCACTTGACTCCACACAGCTTTCATGCCCTGCCCAATTATATCAGACTGTTCAATGTTTTGGATCACAATGTGTCTCCACATCACAGATTTTTTGAACATGTTTAAAATGTTCCTGATCACTCAAAATGAGCTACAGTGCCACTTTTACCACCTCCCATTTACCTCCTATTCTGGGCCCCAGTTGGGAGTTTTACACCAAAAAAACATAGCCAGTATGGTGTCAGATATCAGCATTGGGAAACTTGCTTCAGAATGAAATGTGTTGTTGTAGTTTTTCCACTTGGAACAGAGATTATACCTCATACATGTGGTGTGCATCAGTAGGATGCGCTTTCTGTAGTGCAGCATGCTGCGGGAGTACTGCAATTTTTAAAATTTGCTGAAAAACCACTGTATATATTTTATCCTTGAAGAAATGTGTTGATGTTCAAAATCAGTTTTAAAAAGGAATTTCCGTCATTATGCTGCAGCAGAAATCATGTGATTCTACTATATTTAGCCCCTTTTTCACTTTATTACCCCATAGGGGCCTTGCTGAAAACCTGAGGAAAAATCTCCCTATTTCCTGGGAACTGGACGTCCATCTACACTTTATTGGTTTTCATCTGTGATGGATTGAGCCATACCTTTTGCCAGCTAAATACAGCAAGACAAAATAGTACTAAAGTTGTTTGGAGAAAGAAAAACACTTTTTTCTTCAAGAGTACAATAAGTTTTTTTTATCAGCGGTCCCATCTCTCGGGATGAGTGGAGCCTTCTGTGCCATGTTTTCATCAGTTTTGTCTAGTCTTCCTTCCTCATCTCTTCTTTAATTGCTATTTTCAGACCAAGAACCTGGGTAGATGTGTGGGAGTGAGTGGGATGCACTGATGCTGAAGAGTTGAGTCCAGTGTACATATGCACATTGTCTTCTCTTCAGTTACAAGTGCTTTTCTTTTGTAGTTTGTTTATCCCAGTGAACGCCAGCATTGCTGACATTGAAAATGTTCAAAGTTCAAAGTGTTTTGTGAGAGTCATGCACCACTCGAGATGTCTGTTTTTGACTCTTTTCTTATTTTAGATATTTATGGGTTGGTACTTGTGCAGTCTTTTGATTTATTCATAGAGGGCCTTTTAGAATGTATTTTATTATGCAGTCCAAAAGTGTTTGTTGTGGAAACTCTAGCAGTCTAATCTGTATACAGCCCTTTTCTTTCTTAGACCATTCTGTTCACTTGTTTTCTTACCAAATCAACAGAAAACAATCATCTGTCAAAACCGTTTGATCTCAGCAGAGGAGGATTTGTTTCATTTGCTTTTTATTGTTGGCTGCATTGAATAAGATCAGTCAAAAACTAAAGAACCTTGTTGTCTCCCAAACTTTGGCGAAAAGGCTACCAGGCGGTTTGAAATTGATACCACTTAATTCTTGGGATGGATCATTTCACATAATTGTGTGGGGATTGACCTGTAGTGTTGTGCGATATAGAGAAAATTCTCAACATGCAGTAGGTTGTTGGGTAGTGCAGTAATGACAGTGGACGTGCTAGTTGAAGATGGGATGTGGAACATCAGAGTTTCATTTTGTTTTACCTTCCACACAGATGTTTTGAATTCTTCATGTCGAAGTGGTGGAAATGGTTTGTTGTGTTCTCCAAGGTATTTGCTGAATATATTTTGTTGCAAAGTAAGAGGCCCTGCAGTTGCTCATCCTGTTTAAAACCCCACAACAGACGTGTCAGGACCTGCCCCCCCCCCCCCCCCCCCACACACACACACACACACACCCACACACACACACAGACACACCACCACCACCACCATCAGTTGTCCTCCCCAAATCAGTTGTTGCACTTTTTTTTACTTGATTGGTGAAGAATGATTAATGTCTCACTGTGGAGTTTATTGCCTTTTTAAATACAAAAGGTAGAAGATCACAACTCCAGGTTTTATTTGTTTTTTGTTGTTGTTTTTGTTTTGTTTTTTTAGAAAAAAAAACCCTAACGTGCAAAGTGGAAAATTTCTGCATCACACAGCAATACTATCAATTTATTTTACACCTTAACTGAATTGCTAAAAAAAATACACTTTTTGCAGTGGATTAATTAATTACTTGAATATTTGAATATATTGAATAGTTTTGCAGATCTATACCACTACAGTGGAGGTGAAATGAACCTTCAAACTATGCATATAGTGATTATAAATATATCATGTTTTCTATTTATGAATTACAGCCATTTAGGTGATGGTCTAGTGGTTAAGGTATTGGGCTTGAGTCCAGAAGATCATGGGTTCAAATCCCCACCTGACTGGAAAATCACTAAGGGCCCTTGGGCAAGGCCTTTAATCCCCTATTGCTCCCGGTGTGTAGTGAGCGCCTTGTATGGCAGCACCCTGACATCGGGGTGAATGTGAGGCATAATTGTAAAGCGCTTTGAGCGTGTGATTCAGATGGAAAAGCGCTATATAAATGCAGTCCATTTACCATTTACAACATTATGCACAGTTTCTCCAATCACAACCACAGATGCCTCAAACTACTTTAGAGCTGTTTGGATGTCTTGGTGGCTTCCCTCATTACTCTGTTTCTTGTGTTGTCACTCGGTTTTTTGAGAATAGTTTGTATTAATTACTAAGGTAAGTTAAGTTTAAGACATTCTGTGATTTTGACATGTTCGTTTATGTGCACGCTGACTTATAGAAAGTAACCTGACTGTAAAACATTTCTCAGCTCTGAAAATGGTATGACTTTGTATGAAAGTGACTGTAATGCCTAAATTGTTAATGTAATTTTTAGTTAAACCTCTTGATTTAAAACTAAACGTGTACAGCAGATGCGCATCTTTATTGGATGTCAGCTCTGCTGTAATGGTGTACACACACAAAATGACATTGTCATCATCCAAATACATGTGAACCTGTCTGAAGCTTTACAAGACCCTACATTTCCCACATTGCAATCACAGTTTTTCCCACAACAAACGCCATATGATGTTTTCTTTAAGTCGTGCAGCCCAAATTCATGATTGAGTGAATTCATTTAAAAACTTCTAAAGTCTTAAGGTGATGTGTGTTAACATGCCTCAGTCAGACAGCTGGGGTTTCAGACATTTCATAAATGTTCTAATGGTGATATTCAGGTATGAACTCAAATTTATGTACTGATGAGCAGTTTTCAAATGAGATGACAGGTAGGCCACTCCAGTACCCTTCCCTCTTGTACAGCATATGCACTTCTTGTACATCTTCTGCAGCAGTTCCTTTTGGAATATGTGCAGAATGTGGTTTTGCGTTGTTTCATTGAAAAATGCGTGGACGTCTCTTTAAAAAATGTCATCTTGAAGGCAGCATTTTAACGTGTTTTCTTTAATGCTGTCATCACAGAAGTATAAATTATCTTTGTCAAGGGTACTGTTATGTGCAGACGCGAGTTGAGGAGCGGACCATCGTCTGACTGAACCCAGCGCTAAAATAACCAGAAAGCGGTTCCAAAAACAAAACAAATTTATTTCCCTTCTGTGCAATAATTTGTGTACAACATAAATGTGCTGTTGTCTGGCGAGGTGAAGGACGGCGCGCTCTCCAGCGCCCAAATGGATCGAAGCCTGACGCTTCTGGACCCAGACTCACCGCCGTACATCCCCCAGGTGGATACGACAAACTGACTCTGTGAAGGATGGAAAAGGTGAGGTAAGTCAACAGCTACAACAAATATCCTTCAAAGGCACACACTATCAGCAACACATTCAGGTCTGAATTTAAGCTTTATGTAAATGAGCAGCTTCTCACAACAGGTGGAGGATCATCATTCCGTACGCCACGGCAGTGAGAAGCGAGCTGCACAATTCTCATCAATGTTCAGATATACTGCGTAACAAAATACCAAATTACTGTTAACACTCATTCAGACAATCATCACCTCTGATGTGTGCTCACAGCATGTGTCCCTCACCCGTCCTCCTTCACAGGCACGATGTGTCAAACCCAGGCGCGGTCCTCAGCGTCTCACAAACGAACGTCACAAGGTCGAGTTCCCGGCAATTCTGCTCGAATCACTCATGGCTTAAATGCAGAACGCCATCTCATTATCTGCTTCAGCTGAAAGTCTTTAAGTTTGCACGTGAGCATCATCCACAGGTGCTGCAAGTCATTAGGCCTGCACGTGAACATCCTCCACAAGTGCAGCCAATAATGCTGATGAGGGTGAAGGACTCTTCTGCCAGCACCTTCTCCACAGACAAAAACCAGTTTGCATACCACCTGGAGAGCAAAGAAAAGAAAACAACACCAAAATATCCAGCCAAACCCCCCAACACACAACAGTACCCCCCCATCAACGGGAAGCCTCCCGGCGACCGAACAGACCAGGCCCGAGAACAGCACCTCCCTCCGGGGTCCACGACAGGAAGCAGACGGCGTAACGCTCCCAAAGTCCACCGCAGACAGCAGGACAGGGCACCGCGGCTGGAAGGCCGGCTGGCAGGCCAGCTGGCATCAACAAAAACCCCAAAAGAGTCCCATATACAACCCAACATACAAGAAAAAACACAAAACCCACCCAAACCCTCCCCAGGGGACCGTCCCATCCAACCCCGGGAAGAAAAGAAAAACTCCCAAATCCAACAACCCAACATAGCCCCAACAACACAATACAAACATAAATTCTCAAAGAAAAATAACAAACAACCCCCCCCAGAACGACATGCAGAGCCCAACACCCCCCAGAAGACCTTTACCGCCAGTTCCAGGAGTAACAGCCAAAGCCGGAATCCCACAGAGGTCCCCAGGTATTCATGGAGCAAAAGCGCCCCCCAGAGGACCGTACCATCAACCCCAGGAGGCACCCTCCCCACAACCCAGGAACCCCAGACCCGGCCACACTTGGCTAGTCGGCCCCACAAGCCAATTCCCCCCCAGAGGACCGTCCCATCAACCCTGGAGGTGGAACCTGGAAGGAAACATAAAAAACACAAAAATCCAACCCCCGGCGGACTTCATTAAACCACCCCGGGGGCAAATAAAACAACCGGCAAACCCTGTTACCCCCTCCCAGCACACCGAAAGACCCCAGATCACTCCCAGAGCCTATCGTCAGCTCAATTTTGGCGAACGGCACAAAACTACCAAGCTGGGGAAGGAAACAGGAAAAACTAACCCAGTCCCATCCCCTAAGCACAGCGGAAAACTGGAAATACGTCCGGTGCCCCAAACCGACCATACCACCAGCCCATCGGGAGGGGTGGAACTACCGAAATGCCGAACAACACAGATCGGCCCACCACTCCGACTGAGGTACGTTCCCGCTGCACCATACCCCGGTAACACCAATGACGAACGGTCAAAGGCCCACCGGGGCTGGAGAGGAACCGGGCATCAACCAAACCCAAAAAAAACACCCCTGACAACCCCCCTCTAGGTGCAGAGGTTTTCTGAGAAACGCTCAGCGTGACCAACCTGCACCACCCCACAACCCAAAAGACAAACGGTCTTAGAGAATGTGAGGTTGGGGTTAGGGAAACAGGGAAATAAAAACAACAAAACAAAATGACCCACTCCTCAAACAAAAATTACCTAAATTCAAATAATGATTACCTGAGTCCAGCCGAGCTCGAACTGCCAGTCGTTCACTCCACCAGAACCGCCTCAAAATCCCCAAACAATTTATAACCCCTTACATGAAAACAAAAACAGCCCAAATAACTAAACAACCAAAGATCTGCCCCCTTTTTTTTGTGTCCATTATTATGCCTGTCTAAGAACACCTGGAGATACGTCATCGTTATCGTTCTTTATGCTTATGTGACCGGGGCAATATGGCGGCTTCAGCTCGTCCGAGGTGCATGGGCTCATCCGCAAGAGGAGCCAGAGGTCCCGTCGGAGGAGTCTCAGTGGGGCGAAGAAGAGGGAGCCCTGATCTGTGTCGGGGAAAACCCCGAGACGAAAAGACCAGCTCTGATGTCCGCCCTCTCTTGCGTCCACGCTCCTTTATCCGATCATCTCGACGAATAACCAAAGATATTAGCTCATCTAAATCTTTTGGTTCGTCACGGACTGCTAGCTCGTCTTTTAATGAATCGTTCAAACCATCCACAAACACTCCTCTCAAAGCTGCGGCATTCCAACCGGACTGAGCAGAAAAAGTCGGAAATCCACGGAATAATCTGCCGCACTCCGCCTCCCCTTGGGTGACGGAGTTATCTGCACGATAGTGCCGCAGCTGGAGCAGCAGGAAGCAGAACGGCTTGCGCTGCAAGCTCCGTAATGCGAGCATCTGTTTGTTTAATTTGATTTGCGAGAGGCCGTAATTGCTCCCATATCTTCTCCAAGTATTCTTGAAGTCTTTCAGCAAAAGGAACCGCTTCTGCCGCTGGGTCCATTTTAGAATGGCCGGGAACTACTGTTATGTGCAGACGCGAGTTGAGGAGCGGACCAGCATCTGACTGAACCCAGCGCTAAAATAACCAGAAAGCGGTTCCAAAAACAAAACAAATTTATTTCCCTTCTGTGCAGTAATTTGTGTACAACATAAATGTGCGGTTGTCTGGCGAGGTGAAGGACGGCGCGCTCTCCAGCGCCCAAATTGATCGAAGCCCGACGCTTCTGGACCCAGACTCACCGCCGAACACCCCCCAGGTGGATACGACAAACTGACTCTGTGAAGGATGGAAAAGGTGAGGTAAGTCAACAGCTACAACAAATATCCTTCAAAGGCACACACTATCAGCAACACATTCAGGTCTGAATTTAAGCTTTATGTAAATGAGCAGCTTCTCACAACAGGTGGAAGATTATCATTCCGTACGCCACGGCAGTGAGAAGTGAGCTGCACAATTCTCATCAATGTTCAAATATACTGCGTAACAAAATACCAAATTACTGTTAACACTTATTCAGACAATCATCACCTCTGATGTGTGCTGACAGCATGTGTCCCTCATCCGTCCTCCTTCACAGGCACGATGTGTCAAACCCAGGCGCGGTCCTCAGCGTCTCACAAACGAACGTCACAAGGTCGAGTTCCCAGAAATTCTGCTCGAATCACTCATGGCTTAAATGCAGAACGCCATCTCATTATCTGCTTCAGCTGAAAGTCTAAGTTTTGCACGTGAGCATCATCCACAGGTGCTGCAAGTCATTAGGCCTGCACGTGAACATCCTCCACAAGTGCAGCCAATAATGCTGATGAGGGTGAAGGACTCTTCTGCCAGCACCTTCTCCACAGACAAAAACCAGTTTGCATACCACCTGGAGAGCAAAGAAAAGAAAACAACACCAAAATATCCAGCCAAACCCCCCAACACACAACAGGTACTGGCACAACCTCATACCATGAAAGACCTTAGCTTTTGAACATGTTACAGATAATCATCTGGATGGTTCTTCTGTCCTTGGTCCAGAGCACACACACCATCCCATTTCTTCCAAAAACGATCTGCAATACTGAATTGTCTGACCACAGTACATGTTTCCACTGTGTGATGGTTCAACCCAAGTGCCTCTGAGCCTAGAGAAGTCCATGCCGCTTCTGGACAAGGCATAAGGCTCTTTTTTTGCACAGAAAAGTTTTAAATGACATTTGTGAATGTAACGCTGCATTGTTGTACTTGACGTGGGTTTCCCAAAGTAATTCCATAAGTATGTTATATCAACTGTTGATGAATGATTGTTGTTGGTTTCTCAAATCATTGACAAAAGGTGGACGAACGAGCTTTATCACTGAATAGCCTGTGAATCAAGAGCGCAAAAGGGGCGAAAGAGGAACAAAATGAAACCAAAGCTAACGTTGATCTCCACGCTTTAAACGCCACGTGCCTGGCGCCACTGCTGGAGCAGTGTTTGTCTGCAGCTCTGCATTCCAGGAGTCAGCGCTGGGATGGAGCTCATAGCGCCTGAGTCCTGGCGAAGCTGCAAACAGAAGCGCATGATCCGACCCACTGTGGAGATCTGTGTGCACGTTGGTCGATCCACCTGCTCTGGTTCCTTGTCCAGGGATCATCTCCTTCATCATCAGAATCCTCACTGCCTGGTTCATACTCGATTCGTGCACCAATTAAAAAAAGCAAAAACTGAAGCGCTTGCTCAACATTCATAAGATGGCTCATTTTTACAAAAAAAAAAAACACACTAACCACACACACTA
Source organism: Thalassophryne amazonica (assembly GCF_902500255.1). Taxonomy (NCBI): domain Eukaryota; kingdom Metazoa; phylum Chordata; class Actinopteri; order Batrachoidiformes; family Batrachoididae; genus Thalassophryne; species Thalassophryne amazonica. The sequence goes on along the minus strand of NC_047123.1, from coordinate 13,181,267 downwards.
AATACAACCACCAAAATTATACACACTGCAAACGTGCCAACTGTTTCTCAAATACCAAAACTAATCACTGTCTGTATACCTGAAATGCGCCATGTACGAGACAGACGGGGGGGAGCGCTGTCTGTCTCTCTGCCTGTTTTAAAAACCCTCATGTTTCTGATCTGTGGCTGTGTGATCATGCAGTTGGTCACACACATGTGCACGGGTTTGATTACCAGTTCTGACCACGCATGCACAGGCGCTGTGTACGTGGATGAATGCATTTAGTGTTTGGATGTGTTGTAGCGCACGTACACACGCTCAAAAAAGGACTGTCTCGTACATGATTTAGTGACTCAAATGTTCAAAAAAGAATGCAGACATTTGCAATCACACTGGGTTTTCCGTTTTTTATATGTCACACCTCTGTGGATTAGTGCTGTTCACCCCTGAATGCCCGCTGCTGCTGGAAGTTTTTCCACACTCGAAAGTCACAATTCTGTAAACTGCTGCCTGGTTTGCCCAAACAGAGGCGCAGTTCGCTCTGAGAGATGAAATATTGATGACATGAAATATTAAGCCTCTTTCACACTGGGCCTGCCTCAAGTTGCATATGCTGCGTATCCATTAGCGCAGGAATGTCTGCGTCAGTTGCACGCAGTAGGGGGGCAGAGAAGCTTGAGGAGGTGAGAGTGCAGAGGAGCTACAGGCAGACTGTGTGTGCTCTAATTTCTCTTCCAGTTTATATTTCTTCTTGTGCAGCGCTGCAGGTCTGTGCTCTGATTTCTGTTATAGTTCATCATTCTTCCTGTGACCGCGGAGCTGCAGCCAGAGTTCACACATGCGTGTGAATTGTCCAAGAGTGGACGTGGACTTGGACAAGTTGATCACAGAGTGTTGTCATGCGAGGGTTAACTGTTCATGAGTTTGGGGAGCGGGAGGGGAGAAACCGCTCGGGGTGTGAGATGGTGTTTTTTTTTTTTTGAGTGAGTTGTGGATAAACAGCAACTCTTCCTTTTGTTGGTGTTAAATAAAAGTCCTGGATTGCAGCAGCTACGTCTTTGTGGCTCTACACAGCCAGACCGGCACTGACTGGCAGGTATGTCGCTTTCTGCCACACTTTGGGTTTACGTGATGTGTTTATGTGTTCACAGATCAGCTGCAAAGCAGATGTAATAAAAACGCTTTATTCGTGGCCAGTTTGTATGCATTCGCTACAACATATTTTAGTTTGTGATGTGGACATGATGGGCTATATGGGCGATATATATCTGTTTTACACACTGTCCCGGTCCGCTGCCAAGCCGCAAATCCCCGTCACTTGCGAATATCAGCGGTTAACGGCAGATATACAGCGCATAGAGTGAGTATGTATTGTGTATGAATTGAGTCTATATGGAGTATGTAAGGCGGATGTCATCTGCATTCAGATTTTTGAACAGCTCAAAAATCCTGGCTGGGGACATGCGTGCCTCTGCGGATGGTCACGGGCGTGTTCGGATGACGGCCGACTCATACAGGCATGTTACATGATATTGCGGATGTTTGGCGAATATGGGCCAATTTTGTGCGCAATCCATATGCAAATCCTTACATCGTGTCGGCCCTCAGTTGATCGCACTCCTTCAGAGCTCCCCTGTTTCCAACAATTACAGGTGCTGGTCATATAATTAGAATATCATGAAAAAGTTGATTTATTTCAGTAATTCCATTCAAAAAGTAAAATTTGTATATTCATTCATTACACACAGACTGATATATTTCAAATGTTTATTTCTTTTAATTTTGATGATTATAACTGACAACTAATGAAAATCCCAAATTCAGTATCTCAGAATATTAGAATACTACTTAAAGGGTCCCTGCCACGCTATGACGTTTTTACATATTCTTGAAGAATAAAAAAAGTTTTTTCCACATGTTGTCTTTGTTTTTTACCATAAAATTACACTGAACAAGTATTTAGACGTTTCGTTACCCATCTGAGAATTTGAATTTTCCACCTCTGAGTTGACCTACTTATTCGCTGCGACGGATGTGACGTCATTTGAGTAGATGTCTTGCAGCGCGGCTTTGTTTACCAACACGGCACACACGGACAGCGAAGGCATAGTGCGTGATTATAGCGAAGATATAAGTGACATATCGATTGTTTCGTTTTTTTTATTTTTATTTATACAGTTTTCAAGAACAATAAGAACAGGTAAAAAACACACACACACCCATTAGAAAAAAAAAGGGGGGGGGCAACAGTGGGATTACATTATGGTCGGAAGCATGCGGTTTTATACATGAGTCTTATAGGTTAACCATTTCTTCCACCTTCGATTGAAAATTGGTACTTGCAGCCTTGAATGGTGAGTAATTCTTTCCATCTCATAAATCTCCTCCATAATCTCTTTCCATTGCGTCAATGTTAAAGTGATGTTTCTCTTCCAGTTCTTTGTGATGGTTTTCTTGCTTGCAATCAGCATCACTTTGTAAAGGTAAATATCTTCTGCCCGTCAAACCTTCTCAGGGGTTAAACCCAAGTACATTCTCTGAAAGTCATTAGGAATCTTGTAGCCAAGTATATTCTCCATTTCTTTAGGTATGGATTCCCAAAAAGGTCTGACAATAGGACGTCCAAAATATATGAGAATGACTGGCACTCATACTACCACAAAGTCTCCAGCACTGTTGAGGAGATTTGAGCTGCTTGCTTTTGATGTGTGGTGAGATAAAATATCTTATGTTTTTCCAGCCGAATTCTCTCCATTGTCTAGAGGTGGTTGTAGTATGCTGGAAAAGGCAGATAGAATGCCAATCATCCTCTGACAAATTGAGTTGTAGTTCAGATTCCCACTTTTTTTTTAATATATATCGAGTCAGTCCCATTGGAGTTTTGCAAACATTTGTACAATTTGGAAACAATTTTTGAAGGCAGTGTTCTTTATGCACCAGTTATCATCTCAATTAGTTCACTGCTTTCTTGTGAAAGATGAGGCCTAATTTCGGAGTTATAAAAATGTCTTAATTGAAAGTATCTAAACAGGTCAGTGTCATCTAGGGCAAATTCCCTTTTTAATTGGGCAAAAGATTTAAAAACTCTTCCTTTGATTAGTGTGGTCACGGCTGTGATTCCCCTGTCAGTCCACCTTTTAAATGTACAATCCAGTTGGCCACTTCTGAAGTTGGGAGAAAGAAGGCCATGTCAATAATTTACAGTCTCCTTCTAATTTGAATTTGTTTATTGTGTCCCACCAAATCTTAATAGAGAATTCAATTAGTTGATTCTTTTCTTTGGGCTGTGGGCTGACTTTTGTCACCCAGTCTTGATTGAGGTTTGCATGTGTCATAATTAGTTTCAATGCTTTTCCATTTAGAATAGTATTCTGGAGAACACCAAAAAGCAATATATCTTAATTGGGCTGCTAAAAAAATAATTCTTTAAAATTTGGAAGGGCGAGTCCTCCTTTGTTTTTACCCAGTTGGAGTGTTTTATACCTCACCCTAGGTTTTGCTCCCTTCCAAATAAAACTGCTCACTTGTTTGTCCCATTTTACAAATTGTGTATCTGGAATTTGGATTGGTAAATAGATGAAAAGATATAATAGACGGGTCAAAACATTCATTTTAATTACCTCAATTCTGGAACTAAAGTCCAAAATTAAGTTTGTCCATTTTGTCAGGTCTGTGTATATTACCTCATTTATTTTATCGTAGTTAGCCTCAAATAATGTTTTGTTTTCTCTGGTCAGATAAATCCCTAAGTATTTGATTTGTTGTGAGTCCCAATTAAGTTTATATTTTTGTCTGATATGTTCAACTGGTCTGTAATTGATACAGAGAACCTGAGTCTTAGTAATATTTAATTTATAACCTGATTTTCTTCCATAGTCTTTTAAGGTTTATATCAGGTTGAGAAATGTTTGATCAGGGCTTCGGAGGTATACTATTATGTCGTCCGCAAAGAGATTTAGTCTTTGCTCTTCTTTGGATACCGTTACTCCTTTCAGTTGGGTTGTTTGTCGTATGTGTTGGGCTAAGGGCTCAATAAACAAGGCAAAGAGAGCAGGGCTTAAACAACAACCCTGCCTAGTGCCTCTAAAAAGCTCAAAACTCTCTGTCAAGTCACCAGGGCTTGTATGCACTTAATGATATTGTTACAGAATCCAAATCTTTTCAAGACTGCAAATAAGAATCTCCAACATACTCTATCAAACGCCTTTTCAGCGTCAAGGCTTACTAAGGCTAATGGTATATTTTGTTTCTTGGCCTCGTGAATTATGTGCAGGGTGTTGTGTGTTGGGGGGTTTGGCTGGATGTTTTTGTGTTGTTTTCTTTTCTTTGCTCTCCAGGTGGTATGCAAACTGGTTTTTGTCTGTGGAGAAGGTGCTGGCAGAAGAGTCCTTCACCCTCATCAGCATTATTAGCTGCACCTGTGGAGGATGTTCACGTGCAGGCCTACTGACTCGCAGCACCTGTGGATGATGCTCACGTGCAAACTTAAAGACTTTCAGCTGAAGCAGATAATGAGATGGCGTTCTGCATTTAAGCCATGAGTGGTTCAAGCAGAGTTGCCGGGAACTCGACCTTGTGACGTTCGTTTGTGAGACGCTGAGGACCGCGCCTGGGTTTGACACATCGTGCCTGTGAAGGAGGACGGGTGAGGGACACATGCTGTCAGCACACATCAGAGGTGATTATTGTCTGAATGATCATTAATAGTAATTTGGCATTCTGTTACGCAGTATATTTGAACATTGATGAGAATTGTGCAGTTTGCTTCTCACTGCCGTGGCGTATGGACTGATGATCCTCCACCTGTTGTGAGAAGCTGCTCATTTACATAAAGCTTAAATTCAGACCTGAATGTGTTGCTGATAGTGTGTGCCTCTGAAGGATATTTGCTGTAGCTCTGTTGACTTACCTTTTCCATCCTTCACAGAGTCAGTTTGTCGTGTCCACCTGGGGGGTGTTTGGCGGTGAATCTGAGTCCAAAAGCGCCGAGGCTTCGGCTGGAGAGCGCGCCATCCTTCACTCCGCCAGACAAACCAAAATATTTATGTTGTACACTAATTATTGCACTGGTGGGGAAATAAAATTGTTTTGTTTGTGGAACCGCTTTCTGGTTATTTAGCGCTGGGTTCAGTCAGACGTTGGTCCTCTCCTCAACCTGCGTCTGCACAAGACTTTGTACCATTTGTTGGGATAATCATCACTCCCTGGAGTTTTATTACTTTTTAACCTACTAATTGCCTTGTCCAGTTCTACCTTAGTTATGGGTCTGGATAGTGTCTTATTTTGAGTTTTTCCTATGTTGAGGAGGTCTAAATTAGCCAAGAAATCTTCAACTTCTTTTCCATCTACTTGATCTGATTGGTCATACAGGGATTTATAATAGGTTTGAAAGATGTTTTTAATTTTTTCTGGTTCACTATTAATTTCTCTAGTATGTGGATCTCGGATCTTGTAGATCGCATTTCTCATTTGTTGAGATCTTAAACGTTTTGCCAATAATCTTGTTGCTTTCGGGCCTGATTCATAAAAGGTTTGTTTAATGAATTTTAATTTTCTCCCTATTTCTTCTTTCACCAGATTTGACAGTTGGTATCTTATATCTTTTAAGCATTTAGCCAAGGATTCACTTTTGTTGAAGTGTTGTTTTTTTTCATATTCCCTCAATTTTTCTTCTAATTTGGTCTGATTAAGCATTTTCATTTTGTTGATATGAGATGTTCTTGAAATCAAATTGCCTCGCATAACTGCTTTGACAGTGTCCCATATTATTATGGGCTCTATTTGGTCATCTTTGTTATCTGCAAAGAAATCTTGAATTTCTTTTTTAATTTCTAGTACAACCTTTTCATTACTGAGGATGTTTGTGTTCATCTTCCATAATGTTGTCCTATTTTGATTCTTTAAATGGATAGTTAAATGTATAGAATTACGATCTGATATATCTGCTACTCCTATTCTGCAGTCTTTAACTCTGTGTCTATCAGTGGTGTTCATTAAAAAAAAGTCAATCCGGGAGTGCACCTTGTGGGCTGCTGAGTAATGAGTATAGTCTTTGTCTTGGGGGTGAAGATCTCTCCACACGTCTATAAGAGCCGCCTCCTCTATTAACTTTTTAAGATCTTTTGTTCTGTTGTTTTTATATATTTTAGTGCTGGTTGAGTCCTTGGCATGATTTAGGACAGTATTCCAATCCCCTCCACTTATTAGTATACCCTCAGTCTTTGTAGTGATCTTGTCATATAATAATTGAAAAAAATTCCAATCTCCCTCTGGAGGTGCATATACATTAATGAAAGAGACAATGACATTATCAATCTTTTCTTTGACCATCACATATCTCCCATCTTTATCACAGTCTTCCTCCAGCAATTCAAAATTTACAGTTAGTTATAAGAGTAATTACTCCTCCTCTTCTATTATTTTATAGGAGCAAAAAAAAAAAAAAGAATTTTTGTAGCCCATCTTTTTAAATTTCTCATGTTCTGCTTTTGACAGGTGGGTTTCTTGGAGGAAAATCATCTGAGCTTTGTACCTTCTTATGTTTGTTAATAACCTGCTCCTCTTAATTGGATTACCAAGGCCATTCACATTAATTGAAACAATTATTAGTTCACTCCCACCACTCATATATGCTGTACATCTTAATGACAAGCCCCACATTAAAACTAAACCTTAGAACAAGAACAACAAGAACAGAATTATTTAAACAGAAAAAAATAATACTTCTGACTTCCATCCGGTGGATTATGTGTCTGTTCCACCACGACCCCGTTGGAAGGTCCAGAGCTGATCTCCCCAAAGTGGGAGGGCCCTATACAAGGTTTGAGTGACATAAACATCTCCAACCTGAATGTCCAACGTTATAGCACCATCTCCTGGTGTCTTCTCTCCAATTTTGTAGTTTGAGGGGGCCGCCAAGTTTATGTGTTTATCTATTTGGGGTAAATAGCCTCTTATAAATCTCATTCCTCGTTGTTTCTTTGGAACTCCTTCAGCTTGTCCTTTGCTGTTCGCGCTGCTGCTGACGCATCTTCTTTTGAGCTCTGCCCCACACGCTGCCACCCCTGGAGCTTTTGAAGCCAGAATTGCGCATCTTCTTCTTTACTTGCGGCTGGAACCTCCACCTCGAACCCGCGTCTCCTCAGCTCGAGCCCGGCTTCTCACGTCGTGCTGTATGTTCGCACACCGTCGTCCCAGTGGATGCGTATGCTTGTGTATGGAGTTTGAAAGCGTTTTCCTCGCTCCTTCAGCACTTTCTTTACATGCTGGTACTCCTTGCGCTTTTAAACCATCTCCAATGCGTAATCGTGATCAAAAAAGACACTTGTGCCGTTTGACTGGATTCTCTTTTTCCATGCTTCTTTGAGGATCATTTCTTTAGTGGTGAATTCCTGGAAGTTAACTATACTCAACAAAAATATAAACGCAACACTTTTGGTTTTGCTCCCATTTTGTATGAGATGAACTCAAAAATCTAAAACTTTTTCCACGTACACAATATCACCATTTCCCTCAAATATTGTTCACAAACCAGTCGAAATCTGTGATAGTGAGCACTTCTCCTTTGCTGAGATAATCCATCCCACCTCACAAGTGTGCCATATCAAGATGCTGATTAGACACCATGATTAGTGCACAGGTGTGCCTTAGACTGCCCACAATAAAAGGCCACTCTGAAAGGTACAGTTTTGTTTTACTCGGGGGGAATACCAGTCAGTATCTGGTGTGACCACCATATGCCTCATGCAGTGCAACACATCTCCTTCGCATCATCTGTGAAGAGAACACCTCTCCAACGTGCCAAACGCCAGCGAATGTGAGCATTTGCCCACTCAAGTCGGTTACGACGACGAACTGGAGTCAGGTCGAGACCCCGATGAGGACGACGAGCATGCAGATGAGCTTCCCTGAGACGGTTTCTGACAGTTTGTGCAGAAATTCTTTGGTTATGCAAACCGATTGTTTCAGCAGCTGTCCGAGTGGCTGGTCTCAGACGATCTTGGAGGTGAACATGCTGGATGTGGAGGTCCTGGGCTGGTGTGGTTACACGTGGTCTGCGGTTGTGAAGCTGGTTGGATGTACTGCCAAATTCTCTGAAACGCCTTTGGAGATGGCTTATGGTAAAGAAATGAACATTCAATACACGAGCAACAGCTCTGGTTGACATTCCTGCTGTCAGCATGCCAATTGCACGCTCCCTCAAATCTTGCGACATCTGTGGCATTGTGCTGTGTGATAAAACTGCACCTTTCAGAGTGGCCTTTTATTGTGGACAGTCTAAGGCACACCTGTGCACTAATCATGGTGTCTAATCAGCATCTTGATATGGCACACCTGTGAGGTGGGATGGATTATCTCAGCAAAGGAGAAGTGCTCACTATCACAGATTTAGACTGGTTTGTGAACAATATTTGAGGGAAATGGTGATATTGTGTATGTGGAAAAAGTTTTAGATCTTTGAGTTCATCTCATACAAAATGGGAGCAAAACCAAAAGTGTTGCGTTTATATTTTTGTTGAGTATATAATGGGTCTTGGGAAGGCGCTGGGACGCTTTGCGGGGATGCGGTGTGCACGCTGTATTTTTAGAGCCAGGTCTGCTGATAACTGTAACTCTCGCTTTAGAAAATCTGAGATAAATTGCACCATTGATTTCGGATGTTCCCTCTTGTCTACTCCAAAGATCCTGATGTTGTTTCTGTGGGATCTCGACTCCAATTCGGTCAGTTTGTCTTGAAGCCGCCTTTGTCACTTCAAACTCTCGGTCAAAGCTTGGGTCAGATCCAGTGCGCCCCACTCGGGTCTCCGCTTCCTCCACTCTTTCTGACAGACCTCTCACGTCCTCAGTTATTGAATCGAGTTTGCCGCTCAGTTCTTGCTGTAAGATGTTGATATCTTTTCTCACTCTGTCGTTGTCCTGTTTCAGCTCAGTTTTGAGCGACTCAATGGCATTAAGTAAGTCGTTCGCAGTTGCATTAATTATCGGTGAGCTAGCGCTATTAGCTTGTTCTGCTGCGCTGCTGGTCTTCGATGACGAGGCGTGTCTATCCCGTGATTTAGACATTTTCAGGTCTTCTTTGCCTCCCTTCTCTTTTTAACCCACCTTCTGCAAGTTTGACAATCAGATTTATATCTCTAATATCGAGTTTATGGTGGTAAAAATACTATAAAAGCAGGAGAGCGAGCACCAAGCACGTCCTCTTCCTACGCCATGACACCGGAAGTTTTTGCAAAAATTATATGGATTTGAATCGTGTGATTGCATCAGCCAAGCTTGAACCTTCATGTGCATGTGTGAGTTTTTCACGCCTGTTGGTTGCGTCATTCGCCTGTGAGCACGCCTTGTGGGAGGAGTGGTCCAGCCCCCTCGTCAGATTTTCATTGTCAGGAAATTGGCTGATCGACTGCCGCTTTGCTTCATCAAAAATTTTTCAGAAAGTGTGAGAGACAGTCAGGTGGAAACCATTTGGAAAATTCAGATGACTTTCAGTGAAGATCTTATGGGGATCACAGAGATTAAGGACAATTACAACTGGATTAAAGACGGCCCACAGCGGCGGATGGCGCACCGCGGACCGAGCGACGATCGACAGGCTCAAACGACCAGATCATTTCCAAAGTGAACACTTTGTTGTTCCGGGACGTCATCTGACTACCAGAGAAATGGCAAGACAGCTGGACATAGCACTTTTTCGGCACATTCCACTGTTACAGGAGTTTTTGTAATGGAAAGAGGAGCGGAGAAATTCGCTCGTCGGGACGGAGGTGCAGGGCACAGAACAAAAAGCAACGCCGTGATGAAGCCTCACAGGACATGTTGTGGCATGTCCAGCTCGTCCACACTGTGGCTGACTGTGTTCACATGAGCACCTGAAAAAAACAGAACATTGACATTTTTGTGTTTTCCAAATATACATATGCATGTAAACTGAACAGCCTGTTTTTTGTTCAGACGTATGTTCATTCAAAGTAGATTAGATGTGATACAATTTATGATTACAGATGTTCTGTATGTGTATTTTAGACACAAAAGTCTCCATTTAGCATAAACATTTTTCTACAATATTATGCCTGATAAAATTTGACAATAGATACAGAAGTAAAATTTTCTTTTATTTAGAAATCTTTTTTCCCCACCCCATGTGGGTCTACAGCTTTTCAGATAAAGATTTGCAATAATTTGCTTTGAATAAAAAGTGAAGAATTAGCAATCACAAGAAACTGACTTATAAATGATTAAATATATACAGAATGTACAGAAACTTTATTTTCAGTGATTTTAGAACAAACTCCTGAGTTTAAGCACGCTGTGCTGCTCAAATTTTTTTTGTTCATACACAAACACACCGTGCCAGGAATAAATGATCGTTTATAAGAAAGTGGTGAGTGAACAAACCATTCAGCAGCTTATATCGTCCTCCTCAACACTGCTCTGTCAGCTGCACTTCATCCTCTTTCTGTCACGTTCGGCTGGAACATACACGGTTTGGAGCCGCCCATTATTTTTACCGTGGCTTCCTTTCATCAGAAACTTCCTCATTTTCTTCAAAAACAATTGATATGTCACTTAAATCTTCGCTATAATCGCGCACTATGCCTTCGCTGTCCGTGTCTGCCGTGTTGGTAAACAGAGCGGCGCTGTGACACATTTACTCGAATGACGTCACATCCGTCACAGCGAAAAAGTAGGTCAACTCAGAGGCGGAAAATTCAAATTCTCAGATGAGTAACGAAACGTCTAAATACTTGTTCAGTGTAATTTTATGGTAAAAAACAAAGACAACATGTAGAAAAAGCTTTTTTTATTCTTCAAGAATATGTAAAAACGTCATAGCGTGGCAGGGACCCTTTAAGACCAATACAAAAAAGGATTTTTAGAAATGTTGGCCAACTGAAAAGTATGAACATGAAAGTATGAGTATGTACAGCACTCAATATGTAGTTGGGGCTCCTTTTGCCTGAATTACTGCAGCAATGCGGCGTGGCATGGAGTCGATCAGTCTGTGGCACTGCTCAGGTGGTATGAGACCCCAGGCTGCTCTGATAGTGGCCTTCAGCTCTTCTGCATTGTTGGGTCTGGTGTGTTGCATCTTCCTCTTCACAGTACCCTGTAGATTTTCTATGGGGTTCAGGTCAGGCGAGTTTGCTGGCCAATTAAGAACAGGGATTCTATGGTCCTTAAACCAGGTACTGGTAGCTTTGGCACTGTCTGCAGGTGCCAAGTCCTGTTGGAAAATTAAATCTGCATCTCCATAAAGTTGGTCAGCAGCTGGAAGCATGAAGTGCTCTACAACTTCCTGGTCGACGGCTGTGTTGACCTTGGACCTCAGAAAACACAGTGGACCAACACCAGCAGATGACATGGCACCCCGAACATCACTGACTGTGGAAACTTTACACTGGAACTCAAGCAATGTGGATTCTGTGCCTCTCCTCTCTTCCTCCAGACTCTGGGACCTTCATTTCCAAAGAAAATGCGAAATTTACTTTCATCAGAGAACATAACTTTGGATCACTCAGCAGCAGTCCTTTTTGTCTTTAGCCCAGGCAAAACGTCAAATCAGCAGTCTTCCGCATGATTGTGTAGCCTACAGAACTAGACTGAGAGACCAGTTAATAACTTATAACATCACTAAAACGAATGGCCAGCAGCTGTTTGACGTCCCGTGTTCATGTCACTGCTCTCCTGTTGAGAACAGGAGCACAGCCATTCGAGGTTGTCATGTTTTCTCTGACTCTGTGGCCACACTTATCCAAAATCGGATAAACTTGTGTGGCTTTCTCTGTGAGGCTCGCCGGCTTCCGACATAGTTTTCCACTGCAGTGTACAGCCTCCTGCTGAACATTAGCAAGACCAAGGAGATTGTTGTTGACTTCAGGAGAGGTCACACTCAACACCTGCCACTGACCATCGAGGGGACTGTGGTGGAGAGAGTGAGCAGCACCAAATTCCTGGGGGTGCACATCAGTGAAGACCTCTCCTGGACCACCAACACCACATCACTGGAGAAGAAAGCCCAGTGGCGCCTCTATGTCATAAGAAAACTCAAGTTGGCAAGCGCTTCATCACCCATCATGAGCACATTCTACTGGGGCACCATTGAGAGCATCCTCTCTAGCTGTGTCACTGTGTGGGGTGGGAGCTGCACTGACTACAACAGGAAAGCCCTGCAGCAGATAGTGAACACAGGTGGAAGGATCATTGGTGCCCCACTCCCCTCCCTGAAAGACATATACACCACAAGCCTCACCCGCACGGTGATCACAATCGTCAATGATGGAAGCCACCCCGCTCACAATTTGTTCAACCTCCTGCACTCTGGGAAGAAGTACTGTACCCTGTGCTCTTGCTCCACCAGACTCCCTAACAGCTTTATCCACCAGGCTGTTAGGATGCTAAACTCACCCCTGCTACATAACTTTTTTAAACCCTCTGACCCACACAATGACTGTTGGGCACTATTATGCCACTTCAGCACTTTCTTAAAAACAGGAAACACTAATGCTGCTATAACCTGACTGTACTTGCACTATGGCACTTGGACACTTAGGTCAACAGAAATACCTCAGGTGTCACTATTTGCCTTGACTGTCTCTGTACCATTTTAATTTTCCCTGCCACTTATTAGAATTGACCATAAAGCTGACTTTCACAACGAGACATTGTTTTTTTTTTTTCAGCTGTTGAACCACTGTATTCTTGAAGTTTTCCCGCTCCTTCATGACGACATGGAGATCATGCATGTGAAAGTAACAGTAAACAAACACTAAAAATAATTTCAAAATAAAGTACATTAGCGGGCACTGCTAAGTGAAAATTGTCACATTTTGGAAGGTGTGCTTTCCATGACATAGTTTAATGTCACCTAAACAATGTTAAGTCTGTGTTCTATTTCAGTCATACAAAATTTTATGTTTCAGATCTTTCCAGTTTAAGAATTGTATTAAAAATTTGAGTCCTGACAAATTCTTGTCATGCTTGGACTTTTTTAAAATTTGTTCAAGCCACACTGCATGGCATAGCAACATATGAACAGTGAAGAAAGCCTCAAAAATAACTTTATGTCCTCCCCATTTGCTTTGTTTAGTTGAATACCCTGCGGGGCTCCATCTTTGAGGATGCAGTACCTTCTACATCAAAGCATGGTCTACCTCGAGGCCTTCCCCTAAAAGAGGTGCTGGAATACCTGGTGCCAGAGCTCAATGTCCACTGCCTGCGCTTAGCACTCAACACACCCAAGGTTACTGAGCAGCTGATGAAGCTGGATGAACAGGGGGTAAGTAAACAAATTACACAAACTGAGATGTGTGATGATGGGTGAGGGTCAGCCAGACAAATTGATTTACCAGTTTTATTGCATTTTCCTTAAAGGTGATATAACTGAAATTTTAAAACATTGGTATAGGAGAAACCACAACATTATGGCTGCACACTACACCCAAGAAGTCAACCATCCACAGGATTCTAGCTTTGTGAGAGCCCATTCAACTTAAACTTGAATATTAGCAGTTTTTCTTTGGCATGCTGATTTTTGCAAAGCGTTTGACTGGACTGCTCTTAGGACATCCTCACTTTGCAGAATTCTCAACAGTTTGCCTGATATCATACTATACTATGTATATATACGACTGTACGACTCAGAGTCGAGAGAGCTGCGTCAGTCAGTCAGAGCTGCGTGTCCTCAGAGCGAGCTGCAAAAAGTTTGTACCTGAGTTTTCAGAGGTGGTGTTTGTAGTTGCCATCTGCCACGCCGGTGTTTGCCAATCCGGACAGTGGGAATACCACCTCAACTGGCAACTTAGCCCCGCGACTGGACAGCAACAACGTCCGAGGCCCGCCCAACGTGGTGAATTCACTGAGGCCGCGCACTGCGTCATTAAAGCCGCGCGTCACGAGTGCCGCTTCCCCGAGGCCTCGTGCAGCCACCGCGGATCCATCAGCGCGGAAACACCGAGGCCGCACGGCACCAGCGCAGTGCAGATCCATCCCGGTGACAAACAATGCAGGCTGTTAACATCTCTGGACTTTCTATCAGAGGAGATTTCTGTTGTGAAGCAGCAACAGAAATCAATCATGGATCTGGTGGAGGAGGTGAAGGCATTACGGCTCCAGAACGCCGAGAAAGACCGGCGTCTGGTGCAGCTGGAAAATAGAGTGGCTGAATTGGAGCAGTACACCAGAATTAACGACGTCATCATCACAGGTCTTCACATCAAACCACGGTCCTACGCACGGGCGGTAACAGATGAGAGCGGAGGGGAGCCCAGTGAACAGGAGGTCAGCTCTGTGGAAAAACAGGTTGTTGATTTCCTCCTATCTAAAGGTATAGAAATGGATTTAAATAACATTGAAGCGTGCCACCCTCTGCCCCGGAGAAATGACGGTGATAAATGAACCTTCATCATGAGATTCATCAACAGAAAACACAAAACAGCACTGTTAAAACAAGGAAGAAAACTGAAAGGGACAAACGTATTCATCAATGAACATCTCACCAAACGGAATGCCGACATCGCCAGGAAAGCACGCTTCTTAAAGAAACAGAGAAGAAACACTGTAAAATATTCATCAAACTGAACGGATCACCAGAACAAGCAAAGGTTATGGCAATAAGGAACATCGAGGAGCTGGACAAATATGAACAATAGGTATGAGGACTCAAACACATCACAGCACCATGATGCAGACTGGAGCAACCCACTCATCCACATCATCTACACCCGGAGACAAGAGAGACATAATGACTAACGATAATGATCCGTTTATTTCTGCCCAGGAGCTCTGTCTAGATACATTTAATTATAATAACTCTGCTAACCACCCCTTCGAATCTGAAAATGATCCTGATACCTTTTTCAGTGAGAATATTGTGAGACAGTGCAAATATTTTACAGAAGAACAATTCAAAAATTATAAAATCAATGATGAAGATTTTTCAATAATACATTTCAACAGCAGAAGTCTTTCTCGTAATCTGTCCACTATTAATGATTGTTTGAAAACATCCAAAAAATGTTTTTCAGTTATTGCAATTTCAGAAACATGGTTAAATGAGGATAATAAAGATCTGGTATATCTTGATGGTTATGAATTGTTCCTGGTTAATAGGCAGACGAGAATGGGCGGAGGCGTTGCATTGTTTGTAAGGTCAGATTATAACTGTAAACTCATTAACAACATGTCATTTACAGTGGACAACATCATGGAATGTGTTACCATAGAAATTACATCTATAAACTCCAAAAACATGGTTGTTAGTTGCATTTACAGAGCTCCTGGGACAAATATTGACACCTTTAAAGACATTATCTTAGGAATGTACAACAAAATCAACAGAAATAAGCATTTATTTGTCTGTGGAGATTTCAATATAGATTTTTTTAAACCCTCACAATCATCCACAAATTACCTCATTTATAAACACCTTGTACTGTTTAGGACTGTTTCCAAACATCATTCATCCTAGCAGAATAACTATGGACTCAACAACTCTCATTGACAATATTTTAACTAACATTATATCCGGTAATCTTAGTGGGGGACTACTGGTCAGTGATATCAGTGATCACTTGCCAGTTTTCTCAGTCTTTGCATTGGAGGGTTGTTGTATGTATCGAAGCAATATCAAATTCATGAGTAGAAAAGTAACACCTGAAACAATTGTTAATTTAAGGGAGGATTTATCAAGTCAGAATTGGTCGGATGTTTTTGTTGATGATGTTGACAGGTCATATGATGCTTTCATTTCCATTTTTTCCAGTTTGTATAATAAACACTGTCCATTTGTTGACAAAATATATAGAAATCAATATAGCAACAAACCATGGATAACTAAGGGGCTTCAGAGGGCATGTAAAAAGAAAAACGTACTATATAAACAATTCATAAAACTACGAACTAAGGAAGCTGAAAGTAAGTATAAAACATATAAGAATAAGTTAATCAATATCATGAGACTCAGTAAAAAAATATATTATAATGAGTTACTTGACAAAAATAGAAATAACATCAAAAACACATGGAACATATTAAATGAAATAGTAAAAAAGAATAGAGTAACTAGAGATTATCCTTCATTTTTTCAGAGTAACAACTACATCACGATTGATAACGACGAGTCTATTGCTGAACACTTTAATGAATACTTCATTAATGTGGGTAAAAATCTTGCCAGTAAAATTGACTCATCAACTAATAACTTCTGGGTAAATAATTCAACATTTAACAAATCTGTTTCAGTGTTCATTGTTGGTACTCATGAAAGGGAAATACTTGATCTGGTTCATGGTTCAAAAAGTAAGAAATCGACTGATTTTAATAATTTGGATATGGCTTTATTAAAAAAAGTTATTGATTGTATAGTAAAACCGTTCAATTATATTTGCAATATGTCACTAAGTACTGGTAAATTTCCTTCTCAAATAAAAATAGCCAAAGTAATTCCTCTGTTTAAAACTGGTGACAAACACACATTTTCTAATTATAGACCTATATCACTTCTGCCACAATTTTCCAAAATTCTGGAAAAAATATTTGCTAAAAGATTAAATGATTATTTACTGAAGCATAACATCATTTGTGAAGAACAATATGGATTCAGAAGGTCTCGAACTACATCACATGCTTTGACTTTGTGGAAAGTATAGTAACTGCAATTGACATTAAACAATACACAGTAGGTGTTTTTTTTTTTTATTTACAGAAAGCGTTTGACACAATTAACCATGGAATACTATTAACTAAACTGCAGAAATATGGAATCAGAGGTCTGGCATACGAATGGATAGCTAGTTATTTACAAGGCAGATTTCAGTATGTTCAATTCAATAATATAAATTCTGAACTCAGGGATGTCACATGTGGGATGCCACAGGGCTCAGTGCTGGGTCCTTTGTTGTTTATAATCTATATAAATGATATAAGTTGGGTGTCAAGTTCACTGAGATGTGTCCTTTTTGCGGATGATACAACTGTTCTGTAGCGGTGAAAATCTTGAACAGCTTCTGGACATAGTGGAGAAAGAACTGGAAAAATTTAAGGTTTGGTTTGACGCTAATAAGTTGTCACTCAACCTTGGGAAAACTAAATGTATTATATTTGGAAATAAACAGGCACCCAAATGTAAAAATTTAACTATAAACAATAAGGAAATTGAGTTAGTAACAGAGAATAAATTTTTAGGTGTTATAATTGATAATAAACTTAGCTGGAAACCACATATAAATTATGTGAAATCAAAATTGTCAAAAACTATAGCCATTTTGTATAAAGCCAAAGACCTACTGCCGCAAGAAGGGTTACTTACTTTATATCATTCTGTGATGGTACCATATATGACATATTGTGTTGAGTCATGGGGAAACACTTACAAATCAAATACCAATCCAATATTCCTTTTGCAAAAACGAGCCATACGACTCATCTGCAATAAACATTATTGTGAACCAACTCATTCTCT
>NC_047123.1:13081327-13158827 GCF_902500255.1 Thalassophryne amazonica | reverse complement strand
TAGCTGACCACGATCCTTGTATGATGTCGTAATCCTTCAGGAAGTTAATCCACATAAGAATTTATTCCGTCTTCAATCAACCAAAAGTTGATCTAGTCCATTCTGGTATGCTGTAATGTTCCTTGAGAGAGAAATTGTTGATCATTCCCCACTCAGACTTAAGGCCAGTGGTTACTCTCCGTCGTTCTGCTACTCCGTGACTGGACGGCCTGAGTGGGAGTTGAAAACGCTCTCAAATGATCTTTATGGCTCCAATCCTCTCACTCCACGATTCCAATTGATGCTCACAAGATGGTCAAGTCTTGTGATTTCCTCGTAGCAGGGGAGAAGTGGCAACAGCACCTCTCCCTGGAAGAATAACCCCGTTTTCTGGTGTTTCACAGTTTATATATGTGCTTGACTCTTGTTGTCCTCAGATGATCTCGGTTACCATGGGGACACTGTTGACTCAAAACCTCCTCCCTTCTGCTTACTGGAAATCTCTGCAGCCCTTGCCAGTAACTTATTTCTCAAGTTCCTCTTTTCTGTTAACACTTCAGCTTTTCTGAGAAATCATTCTTTTAAATCATTTCTTTAGAATCACATCAATCATATTCAATCATTTCATTACAACTTTTTCACATAAAAACAATTCATATGATCATATACAAACATTTTCATTCCTTATTATTCATTTCATATCTTACTAACATTTTAATCATTTGATCAGTTGTTCAACATCAGCTTTTCTTGCCCTGCTTGCGACATCATCTTCACTTCCTCTTTTTTCTCTGACTCTGCACTCTTTATGAAAAACAACTCATATAATCATTCATTTCACTTACTTGTAACATACGTTTTCTAATCAACTCTTAATTTTAACTCATTAATACTTCATTTGATCATACTTGTCATGTTAGAATCATTCTTAGACATATTCCATCGTCTTCACCACTGAGTTCATTCCGTGGGCCTCCCCATTTGCAATGGAAAAGTCCGGTATGACCTCACTTACTCCTGTAAGGTACCAAACACTGTGCAGTTTAATCCAACAGCATGTATATTAATCCCATGGCACGTATTATATTCCAAGATGAAAACAAGCTGAAAGCAAGCTTAAAGTCATCTTTCCTGACACCCCCTCCATGACTTGAAGCTCTGCCGATCTCTCTATACCTCCATAAAAACATCCTCGTCGTCGTCGACAGGGTGAAGGGTGAGCACTTCTTTTTCATCCACCATCGGAGACAGAACAGGAGTAGCTGGAGTTGAACGACACTCATCCAGCACCACGTACTCCTCTCCGCCCACCTGTAGATTGCCGTCGCCGTCAGAAGGCTGCTCGTCCAGTAGTGGTGATTGTGATGGTAATCCCAATGGAGACGGAGTTGCCTCATATTCCTGAGATGATACTCAGTCAGGGAACGATGGTGCGCATGGTGAAGTGGGGGTGACGAGTGTATAACTGGTGTAGATGGTCGTGGTGGTGTATCCTTCGTTTGAGGTGAAGCTTCAGCGAGAATCTCCTCAGGCTCGGGCTGTTGAATGTGTTCATCCAGGAACACCTGCGTGAGGGCCTCCAAACACCAGTTCATGTCCTCGGTTTGCACCCCAGCCTCCGCAGTGCGCTGTGGAGATGAACGTGGAACTGGTGGTAATGAAGGACCAATGGCCACTATCCGGCCATCGGCAAGATGAGCTGTGGAGAATCTTATTCCCGTAGGGTACATCCACATTTTGGTAAACACGGGGCAATACATATATCCCTCTGGAGACACTATAGTGTTGGCTCGTATTTGATCAACCAAAAGTGAATGCCAAATCACGTCTGCCTCGACCTCAATTTTTAGGTATGCTTCTGTTGGTACCTGGGGCAGAAAAGAAGTATCCTTCCGTCCCACTATTCCCTGTGCCACTTGAACAGGGAAGTTGTTGCCATAACACGTCGGGCACCACAGAGTCGGTGTTATCTCCCAGAAGTAGAGCGCTTGTTCCAGGGTGGCTTGACAATGAATACATCTTATATCCCCCTATAGTGTAAGAGGAAACATTAGTCTTTTAACTATTATATTGCAAGCAAGCAAAAGTGTTCGTCGGGATTATTCAGATGTACGCCAGAGACGCCTCATGATCACCGTAGGAGAGTGGGACTGTGGTGACGTTGTCATTCCCGCTGTAGCTGAAGGAGCCGTACGCGGGAAGCATGCATCATAGGTCGTAAACCATAACAGCAGGAGTAGTTGACTAACCATGGACAGCCAATATAAAGCTGATAAGATTCCCCATCCTAAGGCCCAAATTATGATAAGTCCCAGTTTGTAGAGCCAGGGTTTCTTGCGTTGTACGGCTCCAGTTAACGTAGCTATGTACGCCAATAGGGTCAAGGCCATCACAGCTTCGCACACAATGTCAGCTATCACTGCTGGGGCGTAAAAGATTGCTGTCATATCTATCACCATCCAAATTGTAATTGATGTGTACTGCCATATTCCCCAACAGTCAAACTGGAAAGTAAAGCGACCGAGGACGTGAGTGATGAATAGAGACAACCCTAAGTCACTCTGACCGTAGTGCAGATTGATGATCGCCAATCTGACACATCCATGTCGTAGCGTTACTATTCGCAGTGGTTGTCGTAAGTCCCAACGGCCGACACGGCAGTATAGCAGTCATACTAACAGTAGTGCAATAAACTCCACTCTACTCACTTTGAAGATGGTGTCATTTATGCCGCCAGTATTGTTGGACATTGTGCTCTCTTATTCTTTTTACTTATCTCTTTAAGTTTGTAGGCTGTTATGTAGATGCTTCTTCTTCCTTCACTCCCCCAAGTCAGAATGAACAGGGCGTGTCTCGGCGTCGGGCTTTATAGGCTTTATCGCTCCTCCCCTAACGGAGGAGGGGCTCCATATCACTGCGTTGTGTGCTCCTCCCACACAAGCGCAGGGCGGCTGCAAAACTTCCTTTTAACAAAACATATCCAATCACTGCAGCAATAATAAGTCCTATTATGATTAACAGATAGGGCCAAAGATATCCAAACAAATGTCCAATCCAACCAGTCACCACTTCGAGACCTTCTTTAATGACTTCTCCGGTCTCTGCAGCGAAAGTGGTGATGATTCCTCCAGCTATTATTTGCGTTCTTTCCCACCAAGAACATTCATGCCGACCTCTTCCTTTTCCACAGCTCAACCAATGTTCTGCAGGCGATTCACATGTACCATTATTGTAAATCCGATTGGGTCCCAACCATTCATAACCGACAATTTCTCGTCCTTCACATAGACTTTTCTTGAAGGCATATCCTTCCTCAAGCATTATCAAAGCATCACCAACAAATGGCACTATGTGGCCTAGGACCTGCTTCCTTTTCGACATTCCATGTCCCAGGACAGCCTTGGCACATCCAAGGTTGGGTGGAAAAGCTCTTATCCATACACCAGCACTGTTCTTCTCCCAAACTGTTTGATGGCCTTAAGTGTCATACTCGCCGTCATAGTAAGCGTCACAATATTCTTCCCAGCCGGGAACATTTCTACAATTTTGGCGGGCAAGGCTTATCGTGCATGTGGTATTACGTCTATTACAAATCATTTTCCAGGGCCGTGGCGTAACATAAGGGTTTGGTCTCCAGAGTACACTGGACCAAGTAGCTCTGTCTCTGGAGTAGACCGTGGCGATGTATTGATATTTAACCCAATAATTATTACTTTGATCCAAACAGGGGAATACCCAATCTTCAACTTCATATTTCTCCATTCCCCACCAGATGACGTCCTTACTACGTCTAACTCCTTCCTGCCATGCTTGAAGGGTCCCCTTAATGGTTGGAATCTGTAACAACTGTGTACAGTTATATACCCATCTTAGCCAATTCCCTGTCTTAATTTGGTCTATGGGACATCGGGGGGATTTACCAGAACCTTCAGCCAAATTATTATGGTATTCTGTCTCATGTAAGCTTCCATAGATTCTATTCGCCACGCATTGATAAATTTTGCTAAAATCTTCCTGAGGTACTGACCTTAGCTCATCAGGCTTTGGTATTTTTTGCACATAGAATTTGGCTTTATGTGGACCCCGCAAACTATGCCCAGTCCACGTGTATCCCTTCGGAAAATTCCCTTCAAAATGTATCAGTGGAACGCTCCAGACCTACGGAAAAGTGTCGTTAAGCCATTCATCATGTTTTGCCTCCTGTTTTTGTTTCCAAGTAATCCTATTTATCAAATCGATAACTGGTGTAAGCACCATGTAATTTTGAGATTTACATCCAATAGGTCGATTCCAATAACATCTATCTAATTTTGCCACTTTTTCTTTTACACAATAATCATGAATCTTCTTCCATCTATTTTTAGCCGCGTTATCAATACTTTTAACTTTTGGTTCTAATACTTGCTGGGTATCTTGTGTTGGCGATGTAGGGAGTGGTTTGGTTTTTCCCTGTGTTGGTGATATCTTTGTGGATCCCACCAATGCTACTGGTGAGATGGCGGTTGGTTTGGAATATGGTATCCCTGCTCCCATGCCGGTAGCGTTGTTCAACGGAGGGACTATTGTAGATGTAGTATCCACTTTCGGCACTCTGCTGCAGGTGTTGTCACAGGTGAGGTTATAATTACCCCAATGTTTCTAGGTAGGCATTATCATTCTGCAAACATCATGTCTTGGTGATGCTGGAAAAACAGCTTCTTTCTCCCAATATCCTGCTTGATAGCCCAGCAGTACTCTGCATCCCCATGAGCAATACCAGGCTGGCTCGCCAGGTTCAGGTCTTATCCAAGTGCAGCCTACTTCTCTTCGCTCTCTTTGTTTTAACCGTAAAATGGTTGCCACAATAATCTCTTGATCCCTCACTTGTAGGTTTTGAAGGATGTCTGCTCCGGTGGTCAGGTTGTGATTGGTAGTGACGGTTGGAAATTCCCCACTATCGTTCAAGTATTGCAGCCACTCAGTCTTTAGCATCTGCTGGGTTAGGTTCTTCATCTTTGCCCATTTCTCTGTAGAATTCTGGTCCCATGTAGGTATTTCTTGATTCAACTCCCCAACATGTCTGTTGGAAAGTTTTAGTTGTTGCGTACTGGACCCTGATATGGGTTAAGGTCCAGGGCGTACTACCATAGTGGTACAGGATAGCTAGAAGTACAGCAATGCAGACTAATAATGCTGTAAGTCTGGCCATCCAACTCCAACATTGGAGGCACTTTTTCTTCCACGGCTGGCTTTGTTGCTGCTGCTTTATTCCAACATTTTCGTAGTAGAATTCACTCTGTACAGGTAGCAGCGGCTCCAGCTTTTGAGGTCGTTGCAGCAGTGGCATTTCTATGCCAAACTCCTCTTCTCTTGGTCTTTCGTTGATTCTTTGAGGTTGCATGGTGATCACGCTGCCTTCCCGTGGTTCTTCCATCTCGAAGATAGATGATCTTAGGTGCTGTTGTTTGTCTCGTGCTCCCAACAGAGACGCTTGATGCTCGTTGCTGAAGAAGGGTGACTAACAAGGGAGATGGCCATGGGAGTCTAATATCTAGTCCTCGCCACGCCCATTTCCAAGTGACGACTGTCACCTCCTTCATTTCAGGCGGTGGTCCCCGGGGTGTGTAGAAACACTGTGAAGATGCAGGATTCAATTCTCTACGTAGGTGCAAGATATCCTCATAGGCGTCCCAATATGCCGTTCCACTGTAGACATACTGCGCCATCACAGAGTACAGAGGAGTCGATCTCTGGAATAGTCCTCTTCCCGACTTTATGCCAAGTCGTATCAGTATAGCCTTTGGGGGTTGCCAAAGCCCCACTAGTACTCTGGTTCACCATCCACTTCTAATAGGCGGGAGACTTCCGCCTCTTTCGATGCCAAGGTACTGTACTGTCGTGCATATTGGCAAAGTTTGGTTCTCAATCAAATAAAAAGTTGAATGTGCCTCTTGTAGTTGAAGTCTTTTAAACATATAGGGACTACTGGTCCAGATCTGGAAAGATCCAAGCCAAATATCCACATACATTCCCTGTAATGGATCAACATAATTAGGTCCCCACCTTATTTTAAATCTGTAGCCTCTTCTCTGTACATACACTACGTTCAAGATGCAGGGGTATGAGTCTGGACACCGGGGAATTGGGTAAAACTTCCATCCGACCCCAGGGCAATTCCGTTGTTGTCCAACTTTGTCCACGATAGCTTCCAGAGGAGAGTATAATCCAGGCTCTGCAAGGTCAGCAGTCCTTTTATATGAATCATTATCTACAAAGTATCCTCCTGTTCCCAGCAACCATCCTTTTTCTTTGTAATCCTTTTGTGGCCAGCTTAAACATATTTTCTTGTAGGGTAATTCCAAGTATGGTGTAAGTCCTCCAGGCCCGGATCGTAGACTATTTACATTATTTTCATCCAGTTTGAAGGTCCGCAGCATGATTCAGAGTAAGTTGTCACTCCGCCATCGGTCTCCTTCTCTTTCTGCCAAGATGCACCACCATAGGGAATAGTCGTTGTCTCTTAAAGAGATGAGTGTAGATGGGAGATGGGTGCTTAAGTTCTGAATCCATTCCTTTCCACGCCCACTTCCACATCGTAACAATTATTCTGTCAGGTTTAGGGAGGGGTCCCTCAGGGATCCTCTGTACCTGATGTGGGGGTACATAGTTCCATAGATCTTGCCAATGCTGCAAAACTGGTTTCCAGAATACCTGGTTTGTGATAAGGCTAGATAAAGGGGAACTATAGGCTTCTCTTCTTGATCCTTGGGCTCAATTTGAAGCTGAATCTTCCTTGCTTGACAACAGTTCCAGACTCCTCTTTTGTACAGGTAGAAGAAGTCTTGATTTACAAAAATCGTTGGTATGGTTGGGGGTAGGCAGCTCATACAGGCCCGGGGTTGATCGATAACTCTCAAATTTAATGTCTGGTTATCTAAAATGTGATATCTTGGGTCTTGCAGTCGTCTGTTCAATTGACGTCGCATGTTGGGGCTTGTCGTCCAGATCAAGCACTGGTTAAGGTATATTTCAACATAGATTCCTTGGAGTGGCTCAACGTAATTAATCCCCCATCTCAATGTGAATCTCAGGTCTTTGAGTTGTAGGTAAACCACATTTAATATCCAGGGGTAGGTATCTGGACATCTTGGAACCAATTGGGGTATTCTTCGGCGTCCTTTTATGTACCAACGCCGCAGACTTTCCTCGCTCAGCACTCGGTCAGCAAGTAATTTTTGTCCTGTTGTCTCTGTTAAGTCGGCATCTCTTTTATATTCATAATTTGAGACATAATATCCATTAGATGCTAGTTCCCAGTCTTCTTCCTCAAAATCTTTTTCTGGCCAATTTAAGTATAATTTCTCAGCACCAAGGCCACATTGTATATAGGGTCCAAGTCTTCCTCGATTATTAATAATGGGTACTCTATTTACATCTGGTCCTTGCAACATTTTGCAAACAGCCGCTTCTTTTTACTTCTTCCTTGTCCCGCGGAAAATGGAGGGAAACTTCCAGCGACTCTGAGACTTTCTTGATTTTTCCTCACCTTGAGTGTAACGACTGCTGCTGTTCCTCCAGGAGGTCAACATGTGCTCCGACAGAGTAAACCCCCACATAGGGGACCAACACCATCAGCACTGTGAGCCGCACCTTAATCGTTTGGTCCGGCCTACTAGGAGTGTCTGCTCTGCTAGCCACTCCCCCCATAGATTGTACACCAGGCAATACTCGATCGCATGTCCATTCCAATAGCATGAACACACCTGCATATCCACATTGTCTCCACGTATATCCCACTGGGTGTAAAAGACCATTCTTGGCAACTGGGTTAGTCGGCATAACCCACATACAAGTGCATCCAAAACCTTCACCGGCTTGTGGAGTAATTGCTTGAACTCATGTTTTGCCCCACTTGGACTTGGGGGATTTCTAACCCCAGGTCCAGACCATTGGACCGTCAGCTGTACTTCTTCGCGGCAAATCACACAGTGATTCTCAACTTTTTTCCATTGTATTAACTCCTTTTCATGAGATAAAAATCCTTTCTTTGCATGATCTAGTTTTCTCAGGGCTCTGCCTGCCCAGAGGTCATTTTTTGTTCTTCTTAAGGCAACCACCCCTTTGACAGTGGCCATTCTGACGAAGGGTGGAAGATCTTGGGTGTTTTTGGCCATGTTTAGCTCCTGGTTTCGTCTAGTTAGGAGTTGGCTTCAGCTGCTCCACTCCTTGGATTCCCTTCTTCTTCAACTCTACTGTGTTACTGTCCAGTATTTCACTACTGTGTCTGTGGTCTCGTACTTAGGTTTAACAGCAGTGTTGGTTAGGTGATCTCGAGCTCTAACCCACACCTTCTGCCCAACCTTAAATGGGATCTTTGGTTCTGGTTCTCTGTCCCTTTTAGTCTGACTCCGCCCCACTTCCGGTGTCGAAAATGGGCATTGGTTCAGTTCTTGCGAAGGGGTGGGCCTGCCGGCACGATGGCGGTCATTCAGGGCCTGTCCAATTTCCAGGGCCTTAGTACTCCATTCCCTCGTGTTAGCATTTTTCCCAATCCAGTTTTTCACCAGTCCAATAGCCCTTTCCGCAACTCCATAAATTCTCATTACTCCATTTTTCTGGCACCACTGGTCGACCTGAGCATTACGGAAATGTCATTAAATACAGTGAAATTGAGGGGTGGGAGGGGAGAAAATCAGAATTTTCAAAATATTATTTGTACAGTAGTCAGTTGTCATCTTGACTTTTTTTATTTTTAAATTGTTTGTCATTCTTTTATTTTTAGTTGTTTTTTGATGTGTAACTGTTTTCATAATTGTTTTTGCAGCAGTTTTTTTTTTTTTTTTTTACTAAAGTTGTGACTAGAGTGAGGTGTAAGGAGTTGACAGATTTAATTAAAAGCACAAGCCTAATAAATTAGTATATGATGGGAGTGGGACTGATTTTGAGTGGGAGCGGGATGGGATTGGGAGTCATCTTTACAGGAGTGGGATGGGATGGGATTTACTTTTTACTCCAGTCCAGGATTGGGACAGGATGGGATTTTTTTTCTGGGAGCGGGATGGGACGGGAGTGAAAATCCACTCCCGTGTCATGCTCTAGTATGGACCAGGTTGAATCCAACAGATTGTCCCAAATAATGACAGTTTGGAGTCTTTTGTGGTCACTGTGGACGAGGCTCTCTGATAGTGAAGGTGCCACTGAATATGTCTTGTACTTTATTTACATCAATTATGAAGAAATACAAACAATATGGCACTCTATGGTAAATTTGCATGGAATTGACAGTTCTCAAAGTGGATTAGAGCAAATCCAGGCTTGCATCTCAGATGTACTTTCTGGAAATTTGTAGCTAAACTTACAGGTCTTTTTTTTTTTTTTTTTTAGAAAATCCTCCTCTATACCACTTCATCATGAAGCTGTATAACTGGTGATACAAAATACAGAATTTGCACTGTACACTATTTCTCCAGTCACAGCCATGCAAGCCCATAACTTCTCCTGGGTTGTCTGGGTGTCTTGGTGGCTTTCTTCACTCTTCTGCTTCTTGCACAGTCACTCAGTTTTTGAGAACTGTCTACTCCATGCAGATTTACCATAGAGTGACATACTGTTTGTATTTGTTCGTAACTAAAGCTTCACCATCAGAGGACTTCGTCCACAACGGCCACAAAAGACTCCAAGCTGTCACTGATGTTAAAGGGGGCAACACACAGTATTAAGAACAGGGGTATGTAAACTTTTGATCAGGGTCCTATGGGTAGTTTCTGTTCTCATTATGATTTAAAAAGAGTAAACATGGTTGTTTGACAGTAAATGGCTTCACCCAAAAACTAACCATTAGTGAACAAAAAGTTTTGTGTTATCATTCATATTCTCTGAAAAATGGCCAAAAAAAAAAAAAACTAAAATTCTGCCAGAGTATATAAACTTTTGAGCACAACTGTATATGTAAAATGACATCACTTAGCTGTCTGTTGGGTGTCTTCTCTTTGGATTATTCAGTTTTGGATTAATTAAATCCAAGTCTGATGAAAACTGAAGTTGAAACGTATATTGCTGCCTTGAAAAAAAAAATTGCCTGATGAGAATAATCCTTTCGGCTGCTTCCATTCAATCAGGGTCATCACAGCAGAAGCATAGATCCACATTGGTATTTGGCACAAGTTTTATGCCAGAAGCCCTTCCTGACACAACTCCACTTTGAGCTGGTGAAACACATACAGGTCTCCTGAAAAGGTCTCCCAATCAAGGACTGACCAGGATCCACTTTGCTTTGCTTCTGAGGTCTGACAGGTTCAGGTTTACTCAGAGCTATCGTTTACTGGCTGCTATCGTTTTCTTTGTCTGTAAGACTAAATAAAAATAAAGTGTTTTCAGGTCAACAGGACCATTCTTTTAGCATTTGTGCCTTAGTAGCATGTTTCAGTGAAGATCTTCCATGAGCAGACGCTGTAGCCAGAATGCAGCCCCTCATAGGGACAGAGTAAATATATTTCAAAAGCTGCTATCAACATGAAATTTTCATGAGATGTCTGTAACAACCCAAGTAATCCACATATACAATGAAATCAAACCATTGATGTCCAGACTTTGTGTGTAATATGTAATTGTGTGTGAAATGACACAGGAAAAATTATTGAAGACCTGAAGAAAGGGAGGTGCAAAAAGACATGGAAATCTGTCAGTATTAGAAAGCAATCCTGCCCCATGTGAGTGCAGATCAATATCAGCTAGTTCAGTGCCAACTGATGGCCCATAAAAAGGTGTCTCATTACTGAGGTGTCACACAAGAAACATCTCATGGATAAAAGCAAAGGGCTCTCTCATGATCTTCGCAACTGTTTTGTTGCAAAACACACTGATGGTTTAGAAATTATTCTATAACCAAGGATTTCTAGGATTACTCTTGAATGTTACAGTGAGCACTGTGGGTGCCATAATCAGAAAGTGGCATGAACATCATTTCACTATAAACCGGCCATGAAAAGGTGCTCCTCACAAGATGTCTGTCAGTTGAGTGAAAGGAATTGTCAGAAAGATTGTCCAAGAGTGCCCCAGAAAGACATGAAATTACAATAGGTACAATTGCTTCAAAGAAAACATGTACTTGACCGCCATGGCCTGTATGCACACTCACCACGCGTGACTACATTGTTGAAGAAAAAGCATCCTTAAGCTTGTTTAAAGTTTGCTGCACAGCATTTGGACAAGCCTGTGAAATACTGGGAGAATATACTCTGATCAGATGAGGCCAAAATTGAAATCTTTGGATGCCATAATACACCCCATAAATGGCACTGCACATCACCCCAAAAACACCACACCAGCAGTGAAATTTGGAGGTGAGAATATCATGCTCTGTTTCTGGTATATGGACAAACTTCATATAATTGAAGGAAGGATGATTGGAAAAATGTACCAAGACGTTGATAAAAAACATTTACCAGAGTGATGAAAATGAAACGAGGGTGGACATTTCAGCAAGACAGTGACCCAAACACAGCCAAGGAAACTCTCAATTGGTTTCAGAGAATGAAAATAAAGCAGCAACAATGGCCCAGTCAATCACCTGACCTGATAGAAGAGTTCCAACATTTGAAGAATGGACAAAATCACACCTGAGCAATGCATGCAACTAGTTTCTCTATATAAGAAGCCTCTTGAAGCTTCATTACCAACAAAGTCAAAGTATGTACAAAGTATTAAATACATTTCAGTAAGCGTGTTCAATATTTTTCCCTGTGTCATTTCACATTATTACACATAACTTAATTTCTGTACTTAGTTGTTTTGGTTTCTTTGCATTTGTGGATTACTTGAGTTGTTACCAATATCTGGTGAAAAGTTCATGTCAGTAGCATCTTTAGAAATATGTTTGCTGAGAAAAATGGTGACGTGTTCAATACTTACTTTACCCACTACATCCAAAGTCTACACACCTTTGGGCTTAAATGCTAAATGTCAGCCAGACCAAGGAGATGCCCATGTAACACGTTACTGTCTGGAGACAGCAGTGGCACACCAGAACCCCCCCCCCGGTGGTCACCAGTGTGGCCCAAAAGCAGCTCTTTCATGTTGTCTGTAATCCAGTGCACTAGCAGGTTAGTTGTGGTGGCCTGCTCTGGTGCTGCGCATCACCATATCACCGTCCTGCCATGTGAAGAAGAAAAATGGCCTTTATTATCTTTGTACATGGATGAATTCATGCAAACAAAGTTGTCCTCTGCATTTAAACCATCCTAACCACAGTTAGACTCAATCCCACAGCTAGGAGCAGTGGGCAGCCACAGTCCAGCACTCAGAGACCAACTCCTGATGAAGCAACACTGCCTTGGTCAGGGGCAAAGAAAGGAGCAGATTCTAAGTGAATCAGAATGTGTGCCAGGCAGACAACCGGTCCAGCCTCAATTCTTGAAAGTAGCCATCTATCTACTACAGCCAGGTGAAATGCAGACATCCCCTTGGCCTTCTCCAAATGCCAACACCTCACACCTGGTCAGAAAGTCTTAACAGAGACTCTTCTTCCTCAGGAAGCTGAGGAAGGCCCAGTTACCCCAGAGACTGATGCTCAACTTTTATTGGCGTACCATCAAGAGCATCCTCACGAACTGCATCACTGTGTGGTTCATGAGCTGTAGAGCTGCTGAGAGGAGGGCCCTGCATAGGGTGGTGAAGGCAGCCCAGCGCATTATTGGGATGGAGCTTCCTCATCTTGACACGCTTTATGCTAGCAGACTGAGGAAGAAGGCTAGAGACATTGCAGTGGACACAACACACCCCAATTTCATTTTACATTGTATAATGACAATGACGTGATTCTGATTCTGACACTGGGGTCCTCAAACCTGAGACACGGGCATGCTGGATGATACCCAGAGAAATGCCCTGCATAGCCAAAATGTCTGAGGTGATGGTCCCTCACAATGCAACTGATACTCCTCATGCTAGTCACTATTTGTTTGAGACAAAGTCATTCCAGTGGTATGCAGGGTTGAGTACTTAATAATATAATGGGTGAATGTGAGGCATCATTGTAAAGTGACACATTGGATTGAAATTGATCTCATGTATACTCCACTGTCATCTGTCTTTCTTTGTGTCTTTTCTACAATTCACCTGATCACTTATACTCTATATCTTCCCAGACTGTGCTACATTTAAAAAAAATAATATTTTCAGTGATGGCACATTTGTAGTAATTTTGAAGTTAATCTTTGCCACTCAGTGTTTTTTAGATTTTATACTCTGTATTTGTGTATTTTGTTGTTTTTCTGTGGTTCATGTGTTGTGACTTTGTAAAAGCCACACAGTTTTAGTAACATTCATAAAATGTTTTTTCCTTCCTGTATTCAGAAGCATGTCTTTCACATGTGTTAATGTCTCCTGCAGCTGATTCAACAGGCACTCACTCACTGTATACTACATACAAGGATTATGAGATCATGTTCCATGTGTCCACCATGCTACCATACACACCCAACAATAAACAGCAGGTATGTTAACTGAACACTTTTAATTTTTTTTTTCCAAACTCTTTTGATTAATTCCACATTTCTATACATGTAATTTGTGTGTTTTGTAATTAATGTGGTCGTCACATAACTTTTTCCCTCTTTTAAAGGCTTTTATTGCAGAAAGTGGAAATGTTATATATTCTAGATTCATATAAACTAAAATATTTCAAGGATTTTAAGTTTTAAGAAAAATTTTCAAAGTATACATCATCTAAATCAGAAATCACTGGGCAGATACAGGATACTTCTGTAATGGCGGCTCTTGATGTGCTGACTCCAGCCTCAGTCCACTGCTTGTGAAGCTCCCCAAAATTTCTTAAAATTGACTTTATTTGAAAATCTTCTCAAGGCTGTGGACATCCCTGTTGCTTGTGCATCCTTCTTGACCACTCAAATTCCAATAATTTATTTTGAAACAGCACTCAGCCAGCACTTTAGTGACCTTGTGTGGCTTACTCTCCTTGCAGAGGGTGTCAATGAGTGTCTTCTGGGCAACTGTCAAGTTGGCAGTCCTCCCCATGATTGTTGGAACTGAACCAGACAGCCAGACTCATGGCATTTATACTGCAGAAATTGTTACAAATTTGAAATGGTTCATTCTTTCATTTTCTATACCTGCTCATTCCAGTTCAAGGTCGCAGGGGAGCTGGAGCTGACCCCAGTGGCCTTTGGGTGAGATTCAGGGTACACCCTGGACAGGACACCAGTCTGTCTCAGGACCACATATAGAAATTCCAAATTCACTTATTCTGCATGTATTTGCAAGCGAAAGGAAACCAGAGCAGCCGGAGGGAACCTACGCTAACATAGGGAGAACATGCAAACTCCGCACAGAAAGGCCACAGGTGGGAATCGATCCCATGACCGTCTTGCTGTGAAGCAACTGTGTAATCCACAGTGCCACCAATTTCAGATTAAATGTTGGAATAGTTTGACATATAGTACACTTATTCTATTTTTGTAGCTGTATTCCATAATTATCAAAATTAAAATTGAAAAATACTTGAAACATTTTTAGTTTATATGGAATGAGTCTAGAATATATAAATATATAAAATGTTCACTTTCAGAAATAACTGACAAATAAAAATACTGAATATATCTTATTCCAAGAAGCAGAAAATTATGTGTTTGTTTTCGAGTTTGAATTACATTGTACTTTTACCTCACATATGATCAACTGTTCACTGGCTGAAAGAAGCAGTTTGCTCCTATTTTGTGCCCTTATAGTGACATTAATTAGCTCGTTAGCTGTACTCCTTAACACCATCTGTACCTTCATAAATGAAAAATAGGGCGATTAAATCCATTTTGCTTCTTCTTGCATGAAGTATTACATGCAAGTTGTACTCTGGTGCGACTTGTATACAGTTTTGTTTCCTCTTAAAGAGGCAGTTTTGGATAAATGCAACTTGTATTCTGGAAAATATGGCACATATGTTAACTTTATTAACTAAATAATTATGAGCTGCAGTTCCAGACAACTTGTTGGAAATCTTCATTGATCTTTTTTCTAATGCCCATATACTGTTTTATCAAACAGTATGTAGATCGAGTCAATGTCTGCAAATAAGAGCTGCAATTTAGATTTATTTGAGTTTTTTTCACTATGCAAGATTTTCAGCCCCTCATTTACATATGCCAAGATGAATGCTCTTGACATAACAAAGTTTCCAGAAGATTTCGGGAATTGATGGAAGTCCCCTTTAAACATTTGGAATGACTAATTGATAAAATTCATGGTTAATCAGGGAAATTTTGGCTGTATTTCAGTGTGTAACTCTGGAAATACTGCCTTCTTGCATTTCAGAAAAGGGAAATAAAGGAGACCTAAATGATCACCCAGGAATTAATGAACCTTTGTTCTAAGTGTCCACCAGACCCTCAGGACAGGAACTTAGGAATTGTTAGAGTTGGGAGGCATTAGATAGAATTGTGACATTGTCCACCTTTTTGAAATCACTCCATCAGCCTAGGGCTGTCAGTCACAGGTGAAGCCGTTACTCTAAAACCTATGTTGAAACTGTAACCTGTAACAGTTGATCACTACAATCAATGGTGAATCTGGGATTTTTCAAGCCAGGGGTCATGAAGAAGCCACACACAGTATACAGTTGTAGTCGGAGGTTTACATACATGCCTCATGTGCATGAATGTCATGGTTGGGCTGTTAATGATATCCTTAGACTGTTCTTTTGCCAGGGTGGAATGATTGTACAGAATATACAGAATATACAGATTGTACAGAATATACAGAAATCATAAATGACTAACTAGAACTAACTTGTGCAACTAGAACTGGTTGCACAAGTTTGAATTTATTTTGGATCTTCTCTCTTACACACAGGCTCAAAATTATGCATACATTCATTTAAATTTTTAAGAAGCAGTGCTAAATGTCCTACAGTGTCTTTTAACATGACAAGGTCAAAGCCCTATTAACTCTTTGCCAGCATAAAAAGATACGTTTGACAGCACTCATTAGGCTGACCAATACTCAGAACAATGGGAAAGTCCAAGGAACTCCTTGAAGATCTGAGAATTCAAACTGTAGATTTACATGTTGGGAAGGTGTCTTGGAACCATTTTTAAACAGCTGCAGTTTGCAAGCTCGTCAGTTCAAACAATTTTACGTAAGTACAAGTTAGACAGATGGGTCACCACTTTGCCAAGTTCTAGGAGAAGACCCAAGCTGTCGCCCTCAGGTAAGAGGAATTTCAGTTTATTTTATTTATATAGCACCAAATCACAACAAAGCTGCCTCAAGGTGCTTCACACAAGTAAGGTCTAACTTTAACTTTAACTAACTCTAACCGACGCCTAGAGCAAGCACGCAGGTGACAGTGGTAAGGAAAAACTCTCTCTGATTTGAGGAAGAAACCACAGACAGACCAGACTCTAAAGCCCAGGTTACACATAGACGGTTTTGTCAGCGGGTAGTACATAGACCGAAGTTCGCGGTAGTTCCGGCTGTTTTCACGGTGGAAAGGGGCGGAGCATTTCGCCGGCGTTTTGAGCGCCATACTAGCCGCAAATACGCGGATAAAATGCCGCTAAATCCTAGAGAAATATGGTTTGGACTTTGCTGGAGACGGAGTTTAAAGAAACTGGTTCTAACAACAGCACTGATCTGCTTAGCAAATTTAAAATGGCTGTCAAAAATCACCCCAAGATTCCTCACACAGGACTGAATGTTGGAACCCAGGGGACCTAGGACATCAGCGGAGCAGGCTGTGGAAGTGCTACCCCTAAACAGGATAACCTCCATCTTGGATTCATTAAGATTTAATAGATAAGCACTCATCCATGATTTGACCTCACTGAAACAATGCAGTAATGGCTGCATTGGATCATTGCCTAACAGTCTTAGTGGCAGGTAAATTTGGACTAGTCCTAAGCTTCACTAAAAGACCAACACTTTAGATAAAGTTGAGGCTGCGACATGCTCTGTTTACTAATAAAATTAATTTAAAAGAGTAGAAAGCATAGTAACATACTATGCCAGTATGCTAGCCATACAAAAGGGAAAATAAGTATGTCTTAAGTCTGGACTTGAAATTCTCTACAGAATCTGTCTGTTTTGCAGACGCAGGAAGACCATTCCACAGAACAGGGGAACAATAAGAGAAAGCTCTGTGACCCGCAGACTTTTTATTCACCCTAGGGACACAAAGTGGTCCTACACCCTCAGAATTCAGAGCCTGGGCCGGTACATAGGGTTTAATTAGGTCAGTTAAGTAAGGAGTTGCTAGACCATGAATAATTTTATAGGTTAATAGCAGAACCGTAAAATCTGATCTCGCAGGAACAGGAAGCCAGTGAAGAAACGCCAAAATGGGTGTAATGTGGTCAGACTTTCTGCTTTCTGTCAAAAGTCTAGCAGCAACATTTTGAAACAATTGCAGACCCATAATGCTGGACTGCGGTAAACCAGAAAATAGAACAGTGCAGTAGTCCAATCTAGAAAAAACAAATGCATGAATCAAGGTCTCAGCATCAGCCATCGACAGGATGGGACGAATCTTCGCTATATTTCACAGGTGGAAGAAAGCAGTCCTCGTAATATCTCTAATGTGGAATTCAACGTAGGATCAAAAATTGCTCCAAGGTTCCTCATCATTTTAGTCTTGTCAGAGATTGAAAGTAGGAAATTACTAGACACCCAGCTTTTCACTGATGCAAAGCAATCTTCTAAGGATTTTATGTGGATGAGATTACCAGCAGTTCTCAACATGTATAACTGAGTATCATCAGCATAGCAATGAAAGGTAATCCCAAAATGCCGCAATAATTGTCCAAGGGGTGCTATATAAAGGAAGAAAAGCAGGGGACCTAAGACAGACCTCTGTGGAACCCAAAGTTTCATGTCACTGAGGTTAGAAGTCATGTTATTGTACAAAACAGTGAGAACGACTGGTCAGGTATGATGTCAACCATGCAAGAGCATTCCCAGCAATCCTAAAATGATTCTCCAGCCTATCAAGTAGAATATGGTGAGCCACGGTATCAAACGCAGCACTAAAATCTAACAGCGCCAGAACCGTAGTGGTGTCCGAATCCATTGCAAGCAGAAGATCATTCACCACTTTGAGCGCTGTCTCTGTGGAATGATATTTTCTAAAAGCAGACTGCAGTGGCTTGCAAAAATTATTCTCAGTCAGGTGGTTTTACAGAATTTTAGAGCAAAATGATAGATTTGATATCGGCCTATAGTTTTTCTATATACTAGGGTCAGGATTACGTTTCTTATAACAATGGTTTAATCACTGCATATTTGAATCAATTAGGAACAGATTAACAAGTTAATGAGAGATTCATCATTTTCAGTGCAGTTGCCAGTCATCCTTACAGTTTTGTTGGTATAGGATCAAATAAGCAGGTTGTGCTTTTTGTAGACGTTACAAGTTTTGTCAGCATGCCTCGCGAGATACTGTCAAATTCTGTAAATCTAGATAATACCTCAGTGATAGCACCCACCTCAATAGCAGGGTGTAGTGGATGGGTTAAGGCATGCTGCGATATGTTTAACCTAATGTCATCTATTTTCTTCTCAAAGTAATCTAAGCAATCTTGTGCTGTAAAAGGAGAGTGAACTACAGGTGGTTGTCCATATATAAGGTTTGCCACTGTGTCGAACAAGAACTTTGAGTTATGGTTTTTGTTGATCAAATCAGAGTAATAGGTCCGGTTTGTAGCCAGTAGTGCATGCTTATAGTCTACGATAGCATCACACCATGCAAGATGGAGTACTTCTAATTTTGAACTATGCCATTTCCATTCTAGACCACTAGTCGTATGCTTGATGTCACGCAAGTAATCATTGAACCAAGGTGACTGTGTTTTGAGGGGATGTGGCTTAAATATAGGTGGAGCATTCATGTGTAGTTTTGAGCGCTGAGTTTAAACTGTCTACTGATTGGGCATTTTCCAAATGTGAAGCTAAGATATCAGGCAGTCTAGCTTCGAGTTCAGTCGTAGTTGAAGAGTTGATGCATCGCCGCAGTGATAAATAAGGTTGTTGTTCCACTAAATACGACAGCGAAACTGTAAATCTAATAAGTGAGTGATCAGAGACCACTGATGTCAATGTTTGCGACAGTAATATGTGCGAGAAGCAAATCCAGGGTATTTCCACTAATATGCTTCAAATCCTGAATGCATTACTGGAATCCTAATGCATCCACAATTTCCATAAATGATTTACAGAGGGGATCAGAAGCCTTATTTGTATGAATGTTGAAGTCACCAACAATCAGAATGTTATCTGCACTAGTTGACAAGTTAGAGATAAACTCACCAAATTTATCTAAGAATTCAGAGTATGGACCAGGAGTGTCCTATATACAGTGATAAAGTAATACAGCTGATTTTTATTCTTGTGACCTTGGCAATATATAGCATTGTGGGCAGAGCAGAGAATCAGATGTTCAAATTAATTATATTTGTGACCCCCAACAGCTAACAAACTAAACCTAGATTTATAGATAAGAGCAACACCCCCGCTTTGCTTCACATCACGAGGGACTTGACTAAATGTGTATGCCGGTGGGCAGCCCTCATTTAAGGGGAGGACAGCAGTAGGCATAAGCCAGGTTTCACATGTTCTGGAACAACCTAGAAACCACCAAGACTCAAGCCTGCCATAAACTGGAAAGTGCTGGAACACCAGTGTTACTGTCCACAGTGAAGCAAGTTTTACATTGCCATGGACTGAGAGGGTACTGGCCAAGACAGAAGCCCGTGCTCCACAGCTGATATCTTCAAGCTACACTGAAATTTGGAGCTGCCTACATAGGGATGATTTTATGGTCAGATGAGAAAAAGATTGCGCTATTTGGCCACAATGACAAGAGGTATATTTGGAGGAGCAAAGGTAAGGCTTTCCAACCTAAGAACACTGTAGCCAGCATGGTGCTACATACTGCTGCTACATACATACATGGTGCTACGTACATACTGCACTGTAGTCAAGCATGGTGGTGGTAGCATCATCTTGTGGGGCTGTTTTCCCGCCAGGGGTACTGGTGCATTGAACAAAGTAGATGGAATAATGAAGAAGTAGGACTACCTCCAAATTCTTCAATGTCACATCAGATCAACAGCTAGAAGGTTGAAACTTGTTCACAGCTGGCTGTTCCAACAGGACAATGATCCCAAACACACGTCAAAAGTGGTTCTGGGTTGGATAAAGCGAGAATCTGGAATGGCCTTCCGAAAGCCTCAACCTCATCCCTATGGAAATTTTGTGTACTACACTTAAAAGGCAAGCCCGTGCCATGAAACCAACCAATGCAAATAAAACTCTACTAATTCTGCCAAAGCGAGTGATCAAATATCCAGCCAGAATTTTGATGGAAGGTTGTTGATGGCTACCAAAAGCATGTGGTTAAGGTGCAGCTTGTTGAGGGAAATTTAACCAAATATTAATAGGTGTGTATTTATATATATTTAAGCCTGTATGTACAAATTTGGTCCCGTGTGGATTAAAGAAGATCCTGTGGAAATTGTGATGGATGAAAGAAGGAGCAACAATTTCCCATTTTGACAATGTAACGGCATGTTGTTTATTTCCCTCTTGGTTCACACAACACACAGACTTTATAGAGCAGCTCGGCCCGGCCCATTAACCACACAGTGGTCCTGACGGGAAAACATCAAAGGGGCTGAGACACATTGGTATGTGGTTCACACATGTCAGCATTTTGTGACATGCATAACAGGAACAAACATATCCCATTACCAGTGGTGGGCACAGTTCCACTAACTGCTAATTAGCGAAGCTAACTTTTATGTTAGCAGATTAGCTTTTCAGCTAATTTTGAAAACCATCAGCGGACCACTTAGCTTTTGCTAACTTTCAGTCTGCTTACTTTGTTTTGCCGGCATAGTGAATAAAACTTAACAGTCAAAATCATACATTTTAGTACTTAACTGTTCCATGTTTTGCAGGTCAGTCCTCCCTCAGCAGAAGAGGGCGAAGCAGCCGGCTACTATTGGCCAAAAGGAAGAAAGAACAAAAAGTAATTTACTTTCAACATGTCAAAAGACAGACAGTGTGGAGGAGACATGAAACACAACACACTTTTCACTTTCACTTTACTCATAAACAACTAATTCTGGACAATTTGTCGATATTAATGGTAACTGTGTCATTTTTACAGCGAGAAAATATCACACATATGACATATCTTTGAAAGAAATGCGATAAATTCTGATGGTTTGAGCTTTTAACAGGCATGTGCCAAACATTGAACATTGCTTCTTTTTTTTTGTTTTGCAATTTAGCTATAAAAGTTAACTTTTCAGTTAGTGGATTAGCAGCTATGGAAGCTAACTTTTTGGTTAGCTGTGCCCACCACTGTCCATTATCCATACAGGGGTCCTGATGGGAAAACATCAAAGGGGCCAAGACACTGTGATATGCGCTTTGCACATCTCAGCTTCTTGCAAAACGGGGAAATACACGCTAACCACAGGTGACGGCATTTGGTATGGTGAATTATGTCCACAATGTCCATTACATGTTGAATGTCTGTGACGATCCAAAAGAATTTCAAGCTTGAGCACCCAATTCTGATTTCTTACAGTCATTAATGGTGTATGTCATTCCACAGTCATTCCACCCATTCAGTGTTTATTTTTATAGCCCTTTACAGCAGCCAGACGGTGTCCAAAGTGCTTTACAGTAAAGTCAAAGAACAAGAATTCACACACACATAGAATAGAGTTAAAACTGCACATAAAAACAAAACATGTCACAGCACCACTAGGTATTAAAAGCCAGTTTAGATAAGTCTTGAGCTTTGATTTAAAAAGTGCTTAGTCAGAAATAGTGTGTAAATCTGGAGGTGACTTGTTCCACAGTCTGGGGACAGCTTCCGGGTCACCCCAGTGTTTGTATTTTGACCTCAGAACATTTAAATAAAGTTGACATGATGCCCAGAATGTCCTACTGTATGTGTGGAGAGTTAAAATTTCAGACAAGTAGGAAGGTGCAAGACTATTAATAGCTTTAAAAACAAACATTAAAATGTTAAAAATCAATTCTAAAATGAACTGGAGTGAGTAAAGTACAGGCGTAATATATGCTCATGCCTGGAAGTGTTCGTTAAAGACGAGCAGCAGCATTTTGCACAGGTTGGAGGCGGGCAAGAGAAGACTGGTTAATCTATTGAGAAAGGGCTTTACTTTAGCCAGAAGACATAACTGAAAAAAAATTGAAACAGCTGTCAAATATCACTCCCAAATGATTGACAGCTGGTTTTAAATAATTAGCCAGAGCGAAGTTTGATGGTGCAACATTTGGCATGCCAGAATGTCCAAACACAATGGTCTCTGTTTTACCATCATTCACGTAAAGCAAGTTTTAGGACAGCCACTGCTTTACATCATGAATATAATTAAATAATGATGACATAGTATCGCTCCCATTAGTCATCACAGGCAGATAGATTTGTAGATCATCTGCATAACAATGAAAGAACAGGTTGTGATCGGCTATAATTGACCCCAATGACAAAATGTGCAATGACATTGAATAGGGCAGAGAATAGAGCTCTGCGGCACTCCACAGAGGAGCAATTAATCAGGACAGGTTAGTGGTCACAATGAAAAAACTCCTCTCAGCCAAATACAATTTAACCCACTTCAGTACAGTACCATGAATGCCAACAAGATGTTTTAACCGAGAAGGAAGTACTGTGTGATCCACAGTCTCAAAGGCTGCTTTGAGATCCAGTAGCACCAGCACAGCAGGATTCCCTGCATCCACAGAGAGAGAGTTGTCATTATGTGCTTTTAAAAGTGTTGACTCAGTACTGTGTCATGATTCAAATCCAGGTTGGAATTTTTCAAGGATGCGGTTGTCTTCTAAAAATGACTGTAACTGTATAAAGACAGCCTTTCCTTAAACCTTTGAGAAAAATGGCAGGCTTGTCAAACTTCATGTGCACAAATGTCAAACCCTAACTAACCATGGGTTACCAGTTCAATCTACGCTTCTTTTTTTTTTGTCAAAGTTGGAATTATTGAATTCAAATGCTGGTTGTGTATAATCGGGTATTATGGTAATTGCTGCTGTTTGACCCTTCAGTATGTAATCCTACATAACACTTATATTTGTGCTTTTCCAGCTACTGCGAAAGCGCCACATAGGCAATGACATCGTCACGATTGTGTTCCAGGAGCCTGGTGCACTCCCCTTCACCCCCAAAAACATTCGTTCACACTTCCAGCATGTCTTTGTGGTTGTTCGTGTACACAACCCCTGTTCTGACAATTGTTCTTACAGGTGAGATGCACTGAAACCACATCCACACACAAACTATGCAATAGAGTTTGAATGACGTATTTTGAATCTGATTATCAATCTGATTTTTCTTTTCAGAAATGCTGTCTCTTGTATTAGAAAAAAAGATATTTATGTGACTGAAATTGAAGGGAATCTTTAATTGAAGGGAATCTATTTCTATTTCCACACCTACATGTGGCAGATATCATGCATTCATTACACATATACTGTATTCATTTTAAGCTTTCGTTGTGTACATTCTTCAGAATTAAGTGTGAGGAAGGTAAACTGCATTGCCCATAGGACCATTATAACAGTGAGTGCAGTGCAACAACAGCAAAGAAGAAAATGCTCTGCCAAAGGAACAACATAAAAATGGTGAAATGATGGAAATGTTTCACAAGAAACCACTTTCTTATGTGCAGTTAAGTTACCACAGGGGCACAGTGACACATTCTAAATCAGGGGTCACCAGACCTTCTCCTGTAAATCACCTGCCCTGCATGTTTTTACTTGCTGTGGCCTCAGCTGATTAGTCTCATGTTTCTGAGTTAATTGGCTGAACACATCTGAATGAAGTGGGTGGATCAGAGAGAGCTGGAATGCATGTATGGCAGGTGATCTCCAGAATCATTCATTTTCTGCTGCTTATTCTGGGTTGTGGTGGCAGCAGACCAAGCAGCTCAGCCCACACTTTCCCTATCCTTGCTAAGTCCTCCAACTCTTGTCAGGGGATCCAGAGGTGTTCC
Organism: Thalassophryne amazonica; assembly: GCF_902500255.1. Lineage (NCBI taxonomy): Eukaryota > Metazoa > Chordata > Actinopteri > Batrachoidiformes > Batrachoididae > Thalassophryne > Thalassophryne amazonica. The sequence goes on along the minus strand of NC_047123.1, from coordinate 13,134,816 downwards.
CAAGCCAGCTGGGAAATATAATCCCTCCAGCACAGTGGTGGGCATCGAGGGCCGAGACACTGCAGGTTTTCCGTGCAACCAATCACCTCATCAGATGGGTTGCTAATGAGCTTCTCCTCTGAATATAAACACCTGGTCATCAATGAAATCACCTGCTGAGGTGATTGGTAGCAAGGAAAACCTGCATTGTCTCAGCCCTTCATGGCATATGATTGCCCACCCCTGCTCCAGCATGTACCGGGTCTGCCATGGGGCCTTCTCCCAGTTGGATGTGCCTGGAAGACCTCCCTTGGGAGATGACTAGGGGGCATTCTCCCCAGGTGCCCGAACTACCTCAGCTGGCTCCTTTCGGTGTGAAGGAGCACCAGCTGTACTCCCAGTCCCTCCCATATAATCGAGTTTCTCATCCTGTCCAGGAGTGTTAACCCAGATACCTGAAGGCATAATCTCATTTCTGCGACTTGTATCCGCCATCTTATTCTTTCAGTCATTGCCAAAAGCTCATGACCATAGATGAGGATAGTAACATAAATCAACTGGTATGTCGAGAGCCTCATCATCTGGCTCGGCTCCTTCACCATGACGGTCCCGTACAGCATCTGTGAAGCATCAGACGCCCCAATCCATCTATCAATGGCACGCGCCAACTTAACCCCACTACTCAATGAGACCCAGAGATACTTAAACTCCTCCACTTGGGACACTATACTCCTGCAGCACCCCCCACAGGACACCCCGAGGTATCTGGTTATACGCCTTTTCCAAATCCACAAAACACACATAGACTGGTTGGTCATACTCCCAAGACCCTTCTAAAATCTTTGCAAGGGTAAAGAGCTGTTCCATGACCAGGACCAAACCCACATTGCTCCTCATGAATGTGAGGTTCAACTAACGGTTTAAGTCTCTTCTCTAGTACCCTAGTATAGGCTTTCCCAGGGAGGGTGAAAAGTGTGATTTCTCTGTAATTGTAACACACTTTCTGGCCCCATTTTTTAAAGATGGGGACCACCACCCTAGTTTGCCAATCCAGAGATATTGTCCCTGACATGCAACCATTGTATAGTGTGTCAGCCATGACAGCCCAACAGCATCCAGAGACTTCAGCAACTTAGGGCGAATCTTGTCCTCCCTTCGTGTTCTTTCCACAGCTTGATGATATCCTCAGTCCAGTTTAGCAGCTCTCCTTCCCTGCTGAATCCAGCCTGTGCTAAGAAACTGCCTCCCTTTCCTGAGGTGCCTGATAGTTTGCCAGAACCTCTTTGAGGCCGAAAGTCATTTTCCATGGCCTCCCCAACCTTCTCCCATGCCTGAGTTTTTCCTCAGCCACCACTGAGGCTACAATCCTTCTGTCCTGCCAGTACCTGTCCAATGATTCCAAAGACCTCTGTCCCAACCAGACATGAAAGGCCTTCTTCTTCTTCTTCAGCCTGATGGCTTCCTTAACCACTGTCCTGCCATTGACTGCCAATATAAGAAGGCAGTTTTATTTGTGCTGTTTATCTTCTGTTGGCATCCAAAATGGTACATTCAGATTCTTTAATGTTTAATATTTTTCACACTTACTGAAGCAGTGAAGTGCAAGGAGGAAGTTTACTAGGTTTTGCATGTAAATCGTGTAGTTCGTTGTTCTGACTTAAATGTTTTATTTTTAGTGTCGTTCACCTTGTTGAAACACCAACCACTGACCTAAGGTGATGACTGGATATATGAAGTTTATTTGAAGGATCCTTGGCTATTGCTGAAATAACTTTGCATCAGATGAGCAGATGAGACTCCAGTGGGTAGTATCATGTGCATAATAGGGTACTGATTAGTAACAGACTGAATAATTAATCCAGTGCAAAAACCACCTATTCCATTGGTCTCCAGTGGGGTTTGGGGCTTTGAGGAACTATGAGAAGTTTAAAGGGACTGCATTCGACTGACTGCATGTCTGTTATGAGCGTTTTGCTTGTGATATGATGGTCAAGGAAACAAAACATTAATGTGAATCCTGCTAAAGTGTTCAAGTTAAAGTGAGTCAGTCTGAGTAATGTTGTAAATGTTATATATCACTTGAAGTATCTTTGATAAACCTGTGAATTTAAAAAACTGGCACTGTATAGTATTGTGAGTGATGAAGTTTCTTTATAGATGCACTAAAAGATGAAATGTTGTCTTTAATTCTGATTGGTTAGTAATTTTCAGACTATGTTTATGGGTTACCCTGATGCTATTGAAAGTCTTGTCTTTGTTGTTGGATCGCTGCAGATACCCTTTTGGACCAGATCCACATGGTTGTTGTCAACCAAACATGGCACTTGGGAAGCTGAAGTAGCAATGATTATGTGATAACCATGAGCATTACTTATTTATTTTTATATGTATAAAGTGATTTCTTGCATCCCAGCTTCTTAGACCATGGTTGATTTTTTTTTTTCTTTTTTCGTAAATGTTTGTTGTGATGGACATTTACAAGACAGTTTAGACGATACTTACTGTGTAGCAGTATGTATTTCTCAGTTTGCACTGTCTGCATCCTATAGCTGAAGCTTGTCAGTCACACCATGAGCATGCTGTGTACACATTCTTCTTGTGCACACACATTTGCCACCCACTCTCATGCTGTAGGTATCGATGTGTTCGTTTTCTTAGCCTGGCTCAGTAGGCAACAGGTCATGGATAACGGAGAGCCAAGCTGCCTACTCACTGGATAGTCCAAAAAATCACTGAAACTACAGTTCTGGATGTGCGCTTTTAATTCTATGCCCAAAGCTCATACCAGCAGCAGTTAGAAACCCCATTGATCTCTACAGCATATTCTCATTTTGTTCAGTCACAGGTTTCTTCAACCAATTTCTCTTTTTCTGTGTATCCTAATTCTGTTTTGTGTGTGCATGTCTGTGTGTGTGTGTGCCTGCCAGCAGTGGTGGGCACAGTTCCGCTAACTGCTAATTATCAAAGCTAATATTTTCATTATCGGATTATCTTTTCAGATAACTTTTAAAACCATTATCGGTCCAATTATCTTCCAATAAGTTTTGGTCCAATCATTTTTAGACCGATAACATATTTTTGGAGGGGTGGTGAACAAAACTTTACAGTTACAAACATTTATTAAGTTTAAAATCAGTTGAGTACCTACCTCTTAAATGTTTTGTAATAGACGTGCAGTTCTGTCCTCTGCAAACAGAGGAGAGCTGGTTCCAGAAGAAACCGCTCTATCCTCTACAAGCAAAGGAGAACTGGTCACAGAAAAGAAAAAAAAAAAAGCTCATTTCTTTTGACTCCATACTGATACTGGCAATATCACCCAAGTCATCCAGAGGCATACAGTTTAGTAAGTTATTTAAATTAAGGTCACATCTGTTTTATAAAGTGAAAATATCAGATATATGTTTTAGTTTTAAAGTAATGCACTAATTTTGAAGGTTTTAGTGTGGACATACTGTGTCCAGGTGCATTATGGGTAATCTCAGTACATTCACGACAGAAGAAATGCATTTGAGACACTCTGATCAGGCTCCACATGGACAACAGCATTAAACCCTTTGTATATTGTGCCTAAAACTCTCGTGAATATATTCCCTGGGTTTATAGATGGTGTTACTGTGTTTATTTTATGTAAAAATGCCAGAAGAGGCCCAGGTTGCTTCTCCATTATTTTCAGTTAGAATCATTGCAATTGATTCCTGTTTGCTCTTTAACATCCTGCTTATGTCAAACACGTCATCTTTGTTCCAGAGTAATATGTATAAGATGTCTGAAATTCAGTTTGCATTTATTAAATTCCACGCATCTTAAACATAGCAGACACGGATTATTTGGAATTTTGCTTTGGCAAGTTTTCATGGTCTCTACTGCATCCACTGGCCAGTAGTGTTCATGGCAGTATGAGCATCTGGACGCCAGTAGATGGCAGTGTTATAGTTATTTTGACCCTGGTTATATCAGATGGTTGTCAAATAACAACTTTGACTTTTTGGCCTTTTGCAAATGGCTTTTTTTAAAGGCATATTTTACAAAAGCACATTTATATGTAAAAACCAACAAACCCACCTCACATTAACTTGTTGGTTTTTACATAGAATGAATGAGTCAACCAATCAGTGTTAGCGGAGGCACATTTTACCCATAATCCCTTTGGCATCTGTCTGTGTTTGTTACAAAACTTCAGAATTAGTGCATTATTTAAAATTAAAAGATATATGTTATATTTTAACTTTGTACAAGTGACAGAATTGACATTAATGGAGTTATTCTATCGCTATTAATTTTATTTATAAATAAAAACCATAAGTCAGCACTGCTTTATTTTCCAAGACCTCCGCCTCACTGCGACACTGTTATTGAGTAGAGGGTTGAGCTTCGCTGCTCCTCTCAATTGCTTCTCTGCTGCAAGTTATGTAATAAACAGGAGCTTCCAGCAGGGGGCACAAAGACAGAAGTGCTGACTCATTGTTTGGGTCTGTGGTTGCCTTTGATGCTACCAGAAGCGGTTGTGTTGTTAAAACTCCAAATTAGCTTGTTAATAGTTGTAAGTGTACTGGAGACAATACTGGAAATTATTGGTTTGCTGTAGCTTCCGATAAATTTTTGGGTTGTTTATTGGTTTAGCTTTGTAAAAGATAACTTATCAGTTAGCTGATTATCTGTTATCGAAGCTAATTTTTTGGTTAGCTGTGCCCACCAATGCCTGCCAGCATTCATACATGTGCATATTTTGTCATGTTGTAACTTACACATTCATACCTCGACCCCAGACTGATTTTTTTGTCTTTCCTGTAGGAGTTAGGTTTTTATTTTTAATTTAAGTATGTGAATATATTTTTTTCCTCACTGTTCCAAATCAGTGTGCTGGTAGTGGCCAAGCGATTAGGTGTGCTTGTTTTCAGTGTAGAACTTTCCCCATTCAGAACTCACCCCTGCCCAGTCTCCATCTAATATGGATTGCGTCCCCCCCCACGACAGACCTTCATCTCCTTAAATGTTGGTGTCACAGTGTTTATACACTTATCTCACTGAGCTACCTGCTCTGCATTCAAAGGGTTTCACAAAAATGTTGTATTATCAAGGGATGGTATCTGAACACTTGTAAGTTACTGAGAGAGAGTAAATGGGCTGCATTTATGAAGCGCTTTTCCATCTGCATCAGATGCTCAAAGTGCTTTACAAATAATGCCTTACATTCACCCCGATGTGAAGGTGCTGCCATACAAGATACTCACCCAGAGTCCAGCCCCTCTCCAGGAGTTTGGTTCCAGAGCCCATGCTGTGCTTTGAGGTGAGCCCAACCATTTCTAGTTGGTGTCACTCAACCTCTTGCACAAGTTCAGGCTCCTTCCTCACCAGAGGGGTAACATTCCATGTTCCAAGAGTTAAGTACTGTAACCGAGTGTCATTTCGTGTGGACATTTGCTCCTGTCCACTGCCTGTAACTTTTTCTGGCTCCTCACCTGGGACCAATTTCCCAAAGGGTGGTCTTCCAGGAGCTAATCCCACAGACAACACCACTCACACAATCACTGGAACACACAAACCCCTCCACCATGATAAGCTGGTGATCCAGGGAGGAGTAGTTCCTTTTTTGATGATGATTATTTTGTGACATCCTCGTTTGTTTCTACAAATAAAATTATAATTTATTGTATTAGTGTTTCCTCAGGTCTGTATATTGTTTATTTTATGTTCATTTCAAGATGATTTTGGATGTGAAGAAAACGAAAGGAAACAAAACATTTTCATGGCAGTTTGTTTTACTTTTGAGTTGATCTTGTAGAAAACAGGAGGATCATCAGCAGGTGGAAGTAATGAATTGTTTTGTAAAGCAGAACAGCTGATTTGTTGATCATTTTATCTTTTGTCACCTTCACACACATACATGGTTATCTGTTCCTGCTCTTCTCCTGTAGTGTGGCTGTCACTCGCTCCAAAGATGTGCCATCATTTGGACCCCCAATCCCAGAGGACGTAACCTTCCCTAAGTCTTCTGTGTTCAGAGATTTTTTGTTGGCTAAAGTCATTAATGCAGAGAATGCTGCACACAAGTCACAAAAATTTCGTGCCATGGCCACCCGAACACGACAGGAGTACCTCCGTGACCTCGCTGAGCGCCACACCACAAGCACACCAATTGACCCCTCTGGAAAGTTTCCTTTCATCTCACTTGCCCACAAGAAAAAAGAAAAAATCCGAGCGCACGCAGGAACAGAGCTACGCAGCCTCGGGGCAGTGACGTGGGCAGTTCACACCAAGGATCACGGAACTGGAGGCGAACTTGAGGCACTTCTAGCCATCTCCAATGACTTTCTCATCCTTTTGGACCGGGAGGCCAAGGCTGTGATATTTAACTGTGCCACTAAGGATGTGATTGGCTGGAACCTGAGCAGTCCTGCTTCTTTGCGGGTTTTTTATGAAAGCGGAGAAAGTGTGTCTCTGAGGAGTATCAGTAACAACACAGAGGATTTCAAAGAGGTTGTGAAACGTCTCGAGGTTAGTAGAAGATGTGCGGGTGTTTTGGCCAACACCCACGGGCGCACACACACACACACACACTCCAGTCAAAGTCACGGGGATGATTGACTGCTCCAGTCAATCATCACGGGGGAGCCAGAAAGTATCCCAGCAGTCAGAGGGTGAGAGACGGGATACACTCTGGACAGACCGACAGTCTGTCGCAGGACCACATATAGACAGGCAAACACATTCACACTCGCACTAGTGTTAATTTTTTCAAATCTGGATTTTCTGCCCTCTTTATGTTCAGTTCCTGACTAAAGGCTGTGAGACATCGGAGATGACACTTCGTCGAAATGGCCTCGGCCAGCTTGGATTCCATGTGAACTATGAGGGTATAGTGGCTGAGGTAAGTGTGTGCACACAATCCACAAACGTAAATTTGAAGTCATATTATGACATGCTTGTATACCTTATAAAGGAATTTAAGCAGTTAAAGGGGGGCACATTAGTGCACCTTCATCATCTCTCGCTGATAACAAAATACATTCTTGTTTTATGTTATTTCGATCATACAAGGAGGTAAATTTTATTCATTTATTTTTTGTTGCTGTTCCAACCAAATATTGCATTCTGCATCCATTGATAAAGTGCTACTGCAGTTCTGCTCCCTAAATGTTTGTACGTTTGTGCATGTTGTTAATTTTGGAGAATGCAAACACATTTAATTTGCTGTGATGTCACACATACAGTTATTCAATTAACAACAAATACATTGCAGTTTGTCATCTTTTTTTGTCATTTTGACATATGGAATGCTTACAAGTACAAAGTTATTCAGGGAGACAGTGTGAGTCTACTGTTGTTTCACATCAGAGTATGTGCTCAGAATAACCATGTACTCTGTCATGTAATTTTACTCAGCTAATAACTGCATTTCATGTTTCACGCTCTGTCATGCCTGATATGTTTCTCCTCTCGTACACTGACGATCTGCATTTTAAACTCTCTCACCTCCACCTCAGCATTTATTCTGATGGATCTGTACTTTAGGAGGAAGAATTGTATCAGTGCTCCTTCTGTCCCAAATTAAAAGTATGTTTAGAACTGAGTAGAACAGTGTTGATGTGAAATATTATTGTCCTCAGCTTAAGGCTTCCATACATATTAAAATACTACAACTGACTAAGTTGTTTTAGTGAAATGCTCTTAAGATTCATTCATTCATTTTATCACCTCAGTTAATCCTATTAAGGGTCACAGGGTCCTGGAGCCTGTCCTAGGGGTCATTGGGTCAAAGGCGAGGTGCACCCTGGAGAGGCCACCAGTGTGTGGCAGAACTGATATATATACACACACACACACACACACTCACTCACATCTCTGGGCATGTTCAAAGTTTGCAGTTCATATAACCCGCATGTTTTTGGAAGTGGGGAGGAAGCTAGAGCACCTTGAGGGAACCCCCACAGACACAGGGAGAACATGCAGATTCCACACTCAGTGGACCAGGTCACATTTGAACCCAGGACCTTCTTGATGTGAGGCATACTGTAAGACAAGCAAATTTATTCATTCATGGAACAAGTGTGAATTTAACATGTTAATGTAGCATGTCTAAATAAAAGAGAATCAACATGTGCATGTGTATGTCAAAATATTGATCATAATGCATTAATCAGAATGTTAGTCCACATATCAATATAACTCTGGTTAATTAAAACCATTCTCTTCCTGGCCTTCTTAATTATAAGGTTTTGAATAATCAGGTCCCATCTTATCTTAGGGACCTCATAGTACCATATCACCCCAATAGAGCGCTTCGCTCTCAGACTGCAGGCTTACTTGTAGTTCCTAGGGTTTGTAAGAGTAGAATGGGAGGCAGAGCCTTCAGCTTTCAGGCTCCTCTCCTGTGGAACCAGCTCCCAATTCAGATCAGGGAGACAGACACCCTCTCTACTTTTAAGATTAGGCTTAAAACTTTCCTTTTTGCTAAAGCTTATAGTTAGGGCTGGATCAGGTGACCCTGAACCATCCCTTAGTTATGTTGCTATAGACTTAGACTGCTGGGGGTGTTTCTTTCTCTTTTTGCTCTGTATGCACCACTCTGCATTTAATCATTAGTGATTGATCTCTGCTGCCCTCCACAGCATGTCTTTTTCCTGGTTCTCTCCCTCAGCCCCAACCAGTCCCAGCAGAAGACTGCCCCTCCCTGAACCTGGTTCTGCTGGAGGTTTCTTCCTGTTAAAAGGGAGTTTTTCCTTCCCACTGTCGCCAAGTGCTTGCTCACAGGGGGTCGTTTTGACCGTTGGGGTTTTTACGTAATTATTGTATGGCCTTGCCTTACAGTATAAAGCGCCTTGGGGCAACTGTTTGTTGTGATTTGGCGCTATATAAATAAAATTGATTGATTGATTGATCCTGACGTTGTCTAAACCTTTGTCCTTTTTGTTCCTGTGTCTCTATTTATTAAAAAAAAGGAAAAATAAGATGTAAGTATTTCTACCTCTAACTACCGCAGCCGCTATTTTGATGGCCAGTTATTTGCATTGTATTTTTTCCCACGGCTGAGTGTGGGCAGGAGCGTCGCCTAGCAACCACCACTCTGGCGCACTGTTTCAGAAGGAGACAGCTAGCAATTCATTCTAAATGGCTTCTAGATGCAAATTTTCTGTAAAAGAAGCATTGGAAATTCTACAAAATTTAGATGAGGGGGATTCTGGGGGTGAGGGGGATTCAGACAACTCTTGGTCCGTCATCAGCTCCAATGAGAGCGAGTTGGAGAGTGAGCCTCCCCCGGCTAAAAAGAGACGAGTTGTCCTGTCAGCAGGAGGTGGTGATGACACATTTTTTTCAAGGTAGTAAAAGAGTATCCGATATTAGGATATTATTATTTTAGGCTACAGTCAACAGATTAGTAAAATAACTATTTATGTGCTATACATAGCAATGCCACAATCAGCGCAGGTTCAGGAGCAGAGAGATGAGGCAGGCACCCAGTCCCCCGCAATAAACCCTGCTTTCCAGCTCACTGGCCCTGGAGTAACGTCAAATCAAGGTACTGATAATATACAATGAAAAAATATACAATAAATAAACTAGATCATACATAAAAAGTATAGAAGTAACAACGATCTATTCTGTGCTTCATAGTGTCTCCATCAGTGGCACAGGATGAGGGCACACATGAGAGGGAGCAGGAGATAGGGAAGGATGGCACTGTGTGGACAGTGACAGACAGAAGCGGGAGGCGACAATGTGCTGCCCAAACTGCCTTCCTCTGCCTGGTGGACATTGAAATGCTGACCCGCATAAGAGACCGTACTGTGGCTGAGGTGCGCAGAGTTTTTGGCAGTGACTCCTCCTGGAACATGAGTGTGGATGAGCTGAAGGCATTTTTAACTCTGATTTATGTCCACATTGGCTATAAAAGGAGCATCCCCAAAAGGCTCAGCCATTTACAAGTAAAGATGGTGCGAGGATCACCACTTTGTGAACGTCTGCGTGAAAAAATAGTCCAACAGCATAAGAACAATGTTTCTCAGCGTTCAATTGCAAGGAATTTAGGGATTCCATCATCTACAGTCCATAATATAATCACAAAAATCAGAGAATCTGGAGAACTTTCTACACGTAAGTGGCAAGGCCGAAAACTGACATTGAATGCCCGTGACCTTCGATCCCTCAGGCGGCACTGCATTAAAAACTGACATCATTGTGTAAAGGATCTTGCCGTGTGAGCTCAGGAACACTTCAGAAAACCATTGTCAGTTAACAGTTCATCGCTACATCTACAAGTTAAAACTCCATGCAAAGTCATACATCATCAACATCCAGAAATGCCGCTGCCTTCTCTGGGCCCGAGCTCATTTGAAATGAACAGACGCAAAGTGGAAAAGTGTGCTGTGGTCTGAGTCCACATTTCAGGTTGTTTTTGGAAATCATGGACAGAGGAAAAAGACCATCCAAGCTTGTTACCTGCGCTTGTTACCTGCACTTCAAGTTCAAAAACCAGCATCTGTGATGGTATGGGGGTGTGTTAGTGCCTATGACATGGGCAACTTACACATCTGTGATGGCACCATCAATGCTGAAAGGTACATCCAGGTTTTGGAGCAACACATGCTGCCATACAAGCAACGTCTTTTTCAGGGACGTCCCTGCTTATTTCAGCAAGACAGTGCCAAGCCACATTCTACACGTGTTACAACAGCGTGGCTTCGTAATAAAACAGTGCGGGTACTAGACTGGCCTGCTTGCAGTCCAGATCTGTCGCCCATTGAAAATGTGTGGCACATTATGAAGCACAAAGTACAACAACGGAGACCCCGGACTGTTGAACAACTGAAGTTGTGCATCAAGCAAGAATGGGAAAGAATTCCACCTACAAAGCTTCAACAATTAGTGTCCTCAGTTCCTAAACGCTTATTGAGTGTTGTTAGAAGGAAAGGTGATGTAACATAGTGGTAAACATACCACTGTACCAGCTTTTTTGAAACATGTTGCAGGCATCCATTTCAAAATGAGGAAATATTTGCACAAAAAATAAAGTTTCTGTTTGAACATTAAATATCTTGTCTTTGTGGTGTATTCAATAGGTTGACGAGGATTTGCAGATCATTTTCTGTTTTTATTTACATTTTACACAACGTCCCAACTTCATTGGAATTGGGGTTGTAATTGTAAAATAATTAATTTAATCAATAGAATATATTGCTTAAATATTTGCAAACATTAATAATTATTGTATTTATTTTTTGTTTTGTTATAAAAAAAAACGCTTACAAATGAATGATCCTTCAAGTAAACCTTTTGCAAATTTATCTCCAACTCTGTCTTTTTTAAATACTATTTATAAATACTCATAAAACATAGTCAGTTTTTGACCAAATTCTTCTTTGTCTTTCGGCTGTTCCCGTTAGGGGTCGCCACAGCAGATCAATCGTTTCCATCTCACCCTGTCCTCTATATCTTCCTCTGTCACACCAACCACCTGCATGTCCTCTCTCAGCACATCCATGAACCTCCTCTTTGGTCTCCCTCTTCTCCTCCTGCCTGGTGGCTCCATCCTCAGCATCCTTCTCCCTATATACCCTGGGTCCCTCCTCTGCACATGTCCAAACCATCTCACTCTCGCCTCTCTGACTTTGTCTCCAAACCGTCCCACCTGAGCTGTCCCTCTGATATGTTCATTCCTAATCTTGTCCATTCTTGTCACTCTCAAAGAGAATCTCAACATCTTCAGCTCTGCCACCTCCAGCTCTGCCTCCTGTCTTTTTGTTAGTGCCACTGTCTCTAAACCATACAACGTAGCTGGTCTCACTACTGTTTTGTAAACTTTCCCCTTCACCCTTGCTGATATTCTTTGGTCACAAATCACTCCTGCCACCTTTCTCCACCCAATCCACCCTGCTTGCACTCTCTTCTTCACCTCTCTACCACACTCTCCAATACTTTGAACAGTTGACCCCAAATATTTAAACTAATCTACTTTCACCACTTCTACTCCTTGTAACTGCACTATTCCACTGGGCTCCCTCTCATTCACACACATGTACTCAGTCTTGCTTCTACTGACTTTCATTCCCCTTCTCTCCAAAGCTTATCTCCACTTCTCCAGACTAGACTCAACTTGCTCTCTACTCTCACTACAGATCACAATGTCATCTGCAAACATCATAGTCCATGGGGACTCCTGTCTGATCTCATCCGTCAACCTGTCCATCACCACTGCAAACAAGATAGGACTCAGAGCTGATCCTTGGTGTAATCCCACCTCCACCTTGAATGAGTCTGTCATTCCGACTGCATCTCACCACTGTCACACTATTCTTGTACACGTCCTGCACTACCCTAACATACTTCTCTGCCACTCCAGAATTCCTCATACAATACCACAACTCTTCTCTTGGCACCCTATCATAAGCTTTTTCTAAGTCCACAAACACACAATGTAACTGTTTCTGTCCTTCTCTGTACTTTTCCAACAGTATTCTCAGAGCAAACATTGCATCTGTAGTGCTCTTTCTCGGCATGAAACCATATTGCTGCTCACAGATCTTCACCTGTTTTCTAAGCCTAGCTTCTACTACTCTTTCCCATAACTTCATGCTGTGGCTGATCAGCTTTATGCCTCTGTAGTTACTACAGCTCTGCACATCACCCTTGTTCTTGAAAATAGGAACCAGCACACTTCATCTCCACTCCTCAGGCATGCTCTCACTTTCCAAGATTTTATTAAACAATCTGGTTAGAAACTCTACTGCCATCTCTCCTAGACATTTCCATGCCTCCACTGGAATGTCATCTGGACCGACTGCCTTTCCACTCTTCATCCTCTTCATAGCAGCCCTCACTTCTTCCTTGCTAATCTCTTGTACTTCCTGATTTACTCTCCTATTATCCAGCCTTTTCTCTCGCTCATTTTCTTTATTCATCAACTCTTCAAAATATTCCCTCCACCTTCTCAGCACACACTCCTCACTTGTCAGCACATTACTATGTGCATCTTTTACCACCCTAACCTGCTGCACATCCTTTCCAGCTCTGTCCCTTTGTCTGTCCATTCGGTACAAGTCCTTTTCTCCTTCCTTACTATTCAACTTCTTGTACAGCTCGCAATATGCCTTTTCCTTTGCTTTTGCCACTTCTCTTTTCGCCTTACGCCGCATCTCCTTGTACTCCTGTCTACTTTCTTCATCTCTCCGACTATCCCAAAACCTTTTCGCCAACCTCTTTCTCCTTATGCTTTCCTGGACCTCTTCATTCCAACACCAAGTCTCCTTGTCTTCCTTCCACTGTCCAGATGTCATACCCAGTACTGTCCTAGCTGTCTCCCTCACCACATCTGCAGTACTTTTCCAGTTGTCCAAAATTGCTTCCCCTCCAACCAGTTCTTCTCTCACCTGCTCGCTAAATTTCACACAACAGTCTTCCTCCTTCAGCTTCCACCATCTGATCCTTTGTTGAGCTCTCACTCTCTTCTTCTTCTTTACCTCTAAAGTCATCCTACAAACAACCATCCTATGCTGTCTAGTGACACTCTCTCCTGCTACCACCTTACAGTCTGTGATTTATTTTAGCTTGCATCTCCTATAAAGAATGTAGTATGTATGTGCACCTTCCTCCACTCTTATATGTTACCCTGTGCTCCTCCCTTTTCTTAAAGTAGGTATTCACCACAGCCATTTCCATCCTTTTTGCAAATCAACTACCATCTGTCCTTCCCCATTCCTATCCTTGATACCATATCTACCCATTACTTCCTCATCACCTCTGTTCCCTTCACCAACATGCCCATTGAAGTCCGCTCCTATCACCACTCTTTCATGCTTGGGCACACTCTCCACCACCTCATCTAACACACTCCAGAAATCTTCTTTCTCCTTCATCTCACAACCTACCTGTGGGGCATATGCACTGATGATATTCATCATCACCCCTTCAATTTCCAACTTCACACTCATCACCCTGTCAGACACTCACTTAACCTCCAACACACTTTTAACATACTCTTCCTTTAAAAACCCCCAACACCATTTCTCTTTCTGTCCTCACCATGGTACAACAACTTGTACCCACCGCCGATGCCCCTGCTCTTACTTCCCTTCCACTTGGTCTCTTGCACACACAATATGTCTACCTTTCTCCTCTCCATCATATCAGCCAGCTCTCTCCCTTTACCAGTCATACTACCAACATTCAAAGTCCACACTCTCATTTACACCCTTCTAGTTTTCTTCTTCCCCCGCTGTTCGTGGCAACGTTTTCCTCCTCTTCTTCGTCGTCTTCACCCAGCAGTAGCCCAATTTCCACCGGCACCCTGTTGGGCAATAGCACCGGTGGCGGACGTTGTTAACCCGGGCTGTGACCGATCCGGTATGGGAATTCGGTTCTGAGTCTGCATAGTTCGGTTGGCTTGTTTTACGCCGGATGCCCTTCCTGATGCAACCCTCCTCATTTATCCGGGCTTGGGACCGGCACTCAGAATGTACTGGCTGCACACCCCATGTGGCTGAGTTCAGTTTTTGACCAAATAATATTATTATATCCTTTTCCAAACCATCATTTTATAGTGTGTATGAATACCTTTTAACATTCTGGCCAATGGAATGTGATGGTGTCATCGCATTAGCCAGGGCTAAATGGAGAGTTACACAGAGGTCATTTTTTAAAATGCTCCAATTATATTGAAAAGTATGCTACATTTTTTGTGTGATCATATCTATGACTGAATGATATGGAGGTATGGGGTAAAAATGGCAAGAATGGTGAAATGGGTCAATTTCAGTTTGTACAGGGGTCAAAAGTCAGAGTTGCTCCAGTTTGGGCACAAAATGGTTCATATTATTGGTTGAGTTAATAGGGCTTTACAAAGGAATAGCTTGCACCCTGTGTTGGTTATCATATCGTTATGTTCCCACAGTGATGTCCAAAGACATTCCAGAAAGGGCCAAGAGGGTGCAGGTTTTCTTTGCAGCCACTAACACCAGTAGGTGATGTCACTGATTAACATCACTTGAGCAGATGAGATGAGTTCATTGGTGAATCACCTGCTAGTGTCAGTGGTACAAAGAAAACCTGCACCCTCTTGGCCCTTTCTGGAATGTCTTTGGACACCACTGTGTTACAGGGTAACATATGTCATGTGTCATAGAATCCATTATAAAACACCTGTATAGATCCTTGTCATTTGATTGGTGGTTTGTATATCATGTGATATGGATTATTCAGACCATTTGCCGTTGTGTCCCATTTACTGTGCAATTTTGGTTCTATTTAGCGGCCATTGCAAGCTGCCGCACACTCACATTAGCGGCGACAGCACTTAGCTTAAAAACAAACACCGGCCAGACACAGTGTCCAGACTCACTGGGAATGGAGAGGAAGGCTGGATGCACTGAGGGGGCTTGAGGGCGAGTCTGGGAGGTCCTGAGAAAGCAATGTTTGCAGGAGGCAGAGCTGTGCAGGCTGTGTTGGCCCCCCACAAGCCCCACTGCAGGCCGGGTTGGCCCCTCCGCAGCTTGGAGCTTGTGGGGGCTACTGGGACACAGCAGGCTCTGGGTGAGACGGTGCATCTTGATCTTGCTACCGAGCTTTGGCAGACACTGTAGGACCAGGAAGGGCATAAGTCCCTTTCTCTTGTTTATAAATTAATAAAATGTCAACGTGAAGATGAAAGGTTCCATTCAAAGAGGCACAACTGAGTTAAGGAGACCTGCATTGAAAAAAATGCAGTCAGATTTTTTGAACAAAAAATGACTTACATTTACACATGAGTTCCTTCTGAATGTAGTAAAGTAAATCTGCAATCCCAGATCTGTCATTCAACGGAGAAATCTTCATTTGAAAATGACAAATTTACAGCTAACATTTAGCCCTCCTCAAATTGTCCCTCTCATCATGGACGCTGCCGAGACATCACGGATAAGACCCTCTCCCAGCATGCATTGCGCCAATTGTAATTTGTGGATTTACGTCAGTTTGCATCTGCACCTTTTTCTTGTCTTATGCGGAAGGATCTACTTTTTTTAAAACTTCATATTGTCTTGCGACACGTTTGGTGAGTACACATTTCTTTTATTTGTGCTTGAAAATTATTTTGGGGGACTTTTTCATACGCTCGATTGACTGAGTGGTGTTGCAATGAAAATCTACTGTCTTTCGCCTCCGGTACCGTCACGGGGTACAGAGGCAGGACCCGCAAAGAATCCAAGTCATTAAAAAGTTATAAACCTCTCTCAGCGGCCACGGAGCTCTGCAGTTCCGATTACCGAGACGTGCGGCGCTGCGGAAAGTCTGTCCTTGCAGCAACAGGTGTACCGGCTGCTCGCATCAAAACAGCGAGCGTATTCTCTGGACTTGTGCCAAGTTGGCTGCACCTCCATTCAGTAGAGAGGGACGTGGTGCCGGCTGCACAACAGACACGGGCGATGTGAGTGGCCCGCTTCTGCCTTTACCGAGCACGACTCGGTAAGTGCAGCAGAGGCAGAGAGCGAGGCGTCGGTGAAGAATGGCGCCCGCTGTCGATGTCGTTGCTGATCTGAGCACACAGAGCTGTATCACACATTCATTGCAGCTTACTTTTGGATGTTGAAACCAGGACGTGTATAAGTAACATTACTAACAGATAAAATCAGTTTCAATGCGGGATCGGACTGAAGGCGGGAGCGCGTCGTCTTGTCCCTGACGTCATGGAAATGATACGGCTGTACAAACTGGTTTCACAGAGGGCTAAATTTTAGCTGCAAATTTGTCATTTTTAAACGAAGATTTCTCCACTGAATTACAAATTTGGGCTTACAGATTTACTTTACTGCATTCACAAGGGTCTTATAAATACATCAGCTATTTCTTTCTGAAATCTGACCACATTTATTTCAATGCAGGTCTACTTTAACATTGTTTGACCTTTACTTTGAAGACCAAACATTCAACACAATCAAAACGGTTCCATTTGCTAATCCTATTAGTGTCCAAACGTTTCCTCCCACAATCAAAAACATGTTAATTTAGGGTCTGCTCCTTTATCTGCCCCTGACCAAGGCAGAGTCTATACATGTGGAGGCACCAGACTATGGCTGCCCACCACTCCTAGTGGTTGGATTGTGTCTAACTAGAATTATGATGGGTTAATGTTGATGTATGTATGTACAATGACCAATAAAGGAATTATTATAATTACTAGCATGTTGCCAGTGGGGATCTATGGGCTCTAGATTGGGTAGTGTTTATAAATAGGTAGCTGACATTTTTAAAGGACAGTAATAAATTAAGCAAAGCTTCTATAATGAGTTGGAATGGCGTGTGAGTCCAGAATGTTTTTAGAACCTTAGACCTCAACAATTTTCAGAAGAGTAGAGAAGCTTGAATCTTCGACGGGACTAGGTTGATTGACGTGAGGACGTTTCGCTTCAAATCACAGAAGCTTCCTCAGCTAAAATTCTTGCTCTGGTCATTTTAGCTGGTGATTTGAAGCGAAACGTCCTCGCGTCAATCAACCCAGTCCCGTCGAAGATTCAACCTTCTCTACTATGGAAACCACCTGGACAACTGAGAGCCTTCACAGAAATTTTCAGAAGAGGAACTTAACTCTTTCATTTGCTGTTAATTACCTCCGCCAAGGAGGTAATGTTTTTGGTCGCATTTGTTTGTTTGTCTGTCAGCAGGATAACTCAAAAAGGTTTGAACGGATTTTGATGAAATTTTGTGGAGTGGTTGGAAATGACAAGAGGAACAAGTGATTAGATTTTAGTGGTGATCCGCATCACGATCTGGATCCCGATGCTAACGCGTTAGCATGTCTATGGCATTTTCAGTGTTAAAAGTTAGCATTAAGCAGTTGCAGCTGTCATCATGTTCAGGTGCATTTGTTTTCAAATTGTAATATGTCTTAAATTTATTTTTGTTTATATATTAATAATCTAATGATTATCATATACAATTTTAGAGGAAGAGACAAAAAGAAATAGATCACTGTGCCAAGGAGGAAATCTCTTTAGGGTCAGTGACCCTATGGCCTTGTTTAGAGAAGTGTTTCATAAATGTTAAAAAATTCATATATTTGCAGTTTAGTTGAATAATACATGAATTTGTCTCATTTGTTTTTGTCTATAAGCACATGCAATATCAGTATCAGTGCTCAGATGACAGTAGCTTCTGGGAAAGGTGCAAGTTGCAATAAACTGTGATGCCAAGCGCTAAGGATACATGCTATCCAGTCACAGCAGATGAAACTTTTTTCTACTACTGAGCAAACATCATTGTTAGACTTTTTTAGGTTCAATGCTTCCACGACGTGTAGATGTTATGGCGTCAGTGACCCCAAGGCCTTGGCGGAGGTTTGCTCTCTCTGAGTGCTTCTAGTTATGTAATTTTTTAATGTTAATTTACTGTCTTAATGTGTTGTTTAGGTTACTGTTATAATACACACACTATTATTATTACTATCCGTGCTATTATTATTGTTATTATTTATTTTAGTTCTATTTTGTCATTTGATTTTTAAATGACCACAATGGAAATAAATGTTTTCACTTTCTTGTGTCATCCATGTATTGTTAATGTATTACAATCATATTATGTTTTTACATTGACCTTACTAAATAAAACCACTCACTGTACTCATGCTTTAATGTAAAACTGATTGGCAGCCCCTGCGACAATGCATGTGAGTCCAAAATGTAGTTAACAACATCCATTGTTCAATGTTGTCATATCTGTAGTTTCCCCAAAATATTGTCCTATCAGTGTTCCATTTTGGCAGCATTCATCCTTGACTCAAAATACATAAGCATACCAAACGACAAATGTCAGCTATCCACAGTTTCTCTGTGATCAAAGTTGCATGCATGCACGCGCACACAGCGTTTTGTGTTTCCCACAGTCTGCTGCAAGCAGGTGCTTCTAATTTTACATCGTCAGAAACGGAGACAGTTGTAGAAGACATCAGACTACAGTTTTCAGTCATGGTACCGGCAACATTTAACTCCCTCATGGAAACGGCAACATGAGACTTAACTAAACTGAACTACTAAATTGAACTACAAAAACACAATAAATCAGTAACACTAACAACATTATTAAACTAACATGAACCACAATAACAGCATTTAAAACCCCAAAACCCAAACTCCCATGGTACATAGCAGCACAATGTCCATTGTTTACTGGTTAGCTGAAATTGCTAATTTCTCCATAAATATTTGTCCATTTTTGCACCGTTCATCCTTGACCTAAAATACATAAACATACCAAATGGCAAAGGTCAGCTCTCCCCAGGTTTTGCGTGATCAAAGCCATACACGCACACATGCACAGAGGCCACTTGGCTATTATTATTATTATTGTTGTTATTATTGTTATTATCATTGTTCCGCTGGTGACTTGTTGAACATGTAAAAGTCACTGTGTATGCTTAAAATATCTGTAATATGATGATTCACCAGGTGGAGCCATACGGCTACGCCTGGCAGGCTGGGCTACGACAAGGAAGTCGGCTGGTAGAAATCTGCAAAGTTGCCGTAGCAACACTGACCCATGAGCAGATGATCGACCTCCTGCGGACCTCAGTGTCGGTGCGTGTAGTTATCATCCCACCACATGATGATGCCACTCCACGCAGGTAAATGATATGTGTGATTTATTTTCTGTATGTATATTTCACACAGGTTGTACAAATGTGTCATTAAGAAAACCTCTGGTGATACAGTTTTTGTCATCAGGATACTGATGTCAGAGGACAGTGATTTATTTTATTTTTTAAATTCGGGGCCAATATTACAAACAATAACAATAATAATATTACTAATAATGATAATAGAAATCTCGGCAACTGATAATTAATGTATGTATAAAATGTACATTTGTACTTGAAATGAAAATTGTAGTTTCAGAATGTAAAAAACACAAACTCCATCACAAATCTTCCTTGGAATGTCGTGAAAAAAGTGCTGCTGAAATGCTGGAAACAGCCCATTTTAATGTGTTTAGCAGATTTTTTAAAATAAAATTTGAAGTGGATATCCTCAATGGTGTATCATACGATTTCAAATTTAAGCATAAATTAAAAGTGAAGCGGGGGGGGGGGAGTGGTTATGGTTAGGGTGGGGGGGGAGGAGTAGGATTAGGCTTGGGTTAAGGTTAGGCTTGGGGGTAGGAGTAGGGTTAGTAATAGTGAGTTAAAACAAAAAAAAAACCTTCACGAAAATTTGACTCATTCCGTGATGGGAGGGCAAAATAAAACTCTTGTACAAGAGTCAAGACAGAAGTCAGACTACCAGAGCAAGAATTTTAGCTGAGGAAGCTTCTGCGATTTGAAGCGAAACGTCCTCGCGTCAAGCAACCCAGTCCAGTCAAAGATTCAAGCTTCTCTACTATGGAAACCACCTGGACAACTGAGAGCCTACACAGAAATAATTACTTCGTAGCAGATTAATCATTTTCTCTGCAAATTGTCTGTTGAAAACGGCTCTAATCGCTTTCTGAATCACAGAGGACCACTCCATCAGTGCCGTTCGCGTGCACTGAATGAGCTAGAGAAAGCATTTGGAGCCATCTAAAAAGGTAGTTATTTGTCATGTTTACATTATCATGGTTTGGTAAAACAGTTGCTTTTCTTTCCTTCTTGCCTGCAGCTGTTAAAGTATGTTTATGATAGATTTAACATCTCATCATAATCCGTCAGACCTGATGTGAGCACAGCTTGGGCTCTGGTACCCAACTCCTGGAGAGGGCCTGGGTACTCCACTTTTCTGGCATTGCCCAAGGGGAGAGGTGGCGGGCGGGGGTAGCATTACTCATTGCTCCCCAGCTCAGTCGCCATGTGTTGGAGTTCACCCCGGTGAACGAGAGGGTCACGTCCCTACGCCTTCAGGTTGGGGACAGGTCTCTCACTGTTGTCTCAGCCTATGGGCTGAGCAGCAGTGCAGAGTACCCAACCTTCTTGGAGTCCCTGGGAGGGGTACTAGATAGTGCTCCGATGGGGACACTATTGTCCTCCTGGGGGACTTCAACGCCCACTGTCAACCGATCACCACCTGGTGGTGAGTTGGATCTGCTGGGAGGGGAGGAAGCCGGTCAGACCTGGCAGGCCTAAACGTATCGTGACGGTCTGCTGGGAACGACTGGCGGAACCCTCTGTCAGTGAGGTCTTCAACTCCCACCTCCGGGAGAGCTTCTCCAAGATCCCAGGGGAGGTTGGAGACATGGAGTCCGAGTAGACCATGTTCTCCGCCTCCGTTGTCAATGCAGCCGCTCATAGCTGTGGTCATGGGGTGCCTGTCACAGCGGCAATCACCAAACTCGGTGGTGGACGCTGGAAGTAAGGGATACCGTCAAGCTGAAGAAGGAGTCCTATTTGTCTTTGTTGGCAGGTGGGACTCTGGAAACAGCTGACAGGTACCAGCAGGCCAAGCGTGCTGCAGCCTGTGCAGAGGCAAAAACTCGGGTCTGGGAGGAGTCCGGTGAGGCCATGGAGGAGGACTATTGGTTGACCTCGAAGAAATTCTTTCAAACTGTCCGACGCCTCCGGAGGCGGTAGCGGCTCTCCACCAACACTGTCTACAGTGCGGGTGGGGAACTGTTGACCCTGACTGGGGATGTTGTTGGGCGGTTGAAGGAATACTTCGAGGATCTCCTCAATCCCATCGTCACGTCTTCTGAAGAAGAAGCAAAGACTGGGGCTCAGAAGCAGGCTCATCCATCACCCAGGCCGGAGTCACTGAGGTGGTCAGAAAGCTCCTCTGTGGCAAGGCTCCTGGGGTGGATGAAATCCGTCCGGAGTACCTTAAGTCTCTGGATGTTGTGGGACTGTCTTGGTTGACACGTCTCTGCAACATCGCGTGGCAGTTGGGGACAGTGCCTCTGGGTTGGCAGACCGGGGTGGTGGTCCCTCTGTTTAAGAAGGGGGACCGGAGGGTGTGTTCCAACTACAGGGGGATCACACTCCTCAGCCTTCCGCAGCAAGGTCTATTCTAGAGTACTGGAGAGGAGAATTCGACTGATAGTTGAACCTCTGATTCAGGAGAGCAGTGTGGTTTTTTGTCCGGTCACGGCACACTGGACCAGCTCTACTCCCTCCATCGGGTACTCGAGGGTTCATGGGAGTTTGCCCAACCAGTCCACATATGTTTTGTGGATTTGGAGAAGGCGTTCGACCGTGTCCCTCGAGACGCCCTGTGGGGGGTTCTCCGGGAGTACGGGGTCCGGGGTCCTTTGTTAAGGGCTATCTGGTCCCTGTACGGCCGCAGCAGGAGCTTGGTTCGCATTGCCGGTAGTAAGTCAAGCCTGTTTCCAGTGCACGTTGGCCTCCGCCAGGGCTACCTTTGTCACCGGTTCTGTTCGTTACCTTTATGGACAGAATTTCCAGGCGCAGTCAGGGTGTAGAGGGGGTCCGGTTTGCGAACCACAGAATCTCGTCTCTGCTGTTTGCAGACGATGTGGTTCCTTTGGCTTCATCAGATCAGGACCTTCAGCATGCACTGTAGCAGCTTGCAGCCGAGTGTGAAGTGTCCGGGATGAAAATCAGCACCTCCAAGTCCAAGGCCATGGTTCTCGACCGGAAACAGGTGCTTTGCCCTCTTCAGGTCGGTGGAGTGTCCTTGCCTCAAGTGGAGGAGTTTAAGTATCTCAGGGTTTTGTTCACGAGAGAGGGACGGATGGAGCATGAGATCGACAGATGGATCGGTGCAGCATCTGCAGTGTATCGGACCGTCGTGGTGACGAGAGAGCTCAGCAGGGGGGCAAAGCTCTTGATTACCGATCGATCTACATTTCGACCCTCACCTATGGTCATGAGATTTGGCTCATGACTAAAAGAACAAGATCGCAAGTACAAGCGGCCGAGATGAGTTTCCTCCGCAGGGTGGCTGGGCGCTTCTTTAGAGATAGGGTGAGGTGCTCAGAGTTGAGCCACTGCTCCTCCACATCGAAAGGAGCTAGCTGAGGTGGCTCAGGCATCTTTTTTGGATGCCCCCTGGACGCCTCGCTGGAGAGGTGTTCTGGTCACGTCCCATCGGGAGGAAGCCCCGGGGAAGACCCAGGATACTCTGGAGGGACTGCGTCTCGCAGCTGGCTTGGGAACTCCTCAGGGTTCCCCCGGAGGAGCAGGGGGAGGTGTGTGTGGATCGGGAGGTCTGGGCGGCTGTGCTTGAGCTGCTGCCCCAGCAACCCGACCTCGGATGAAGCAGAAGAAAATGGATGTATGCATGGGTTTTTAGACGTTATTGCATTTGTTTTATGTAAAAATGCCAGAAGCTCAAGTCGTTTCTCCTTTACTTTCAGTGGAAGTTGCTGTGAGCTGCGATTGCTTCCTGTTCATGTCGTTCGGGGGGAAAGTGAAGTTTCCTCTTTCACGTCCTGTTTATTGTCCTTTACAACACTGTTTGTCGTCTTTGTTCCAGAGTAATATATATGTCTGAAATTCGGTTTGCGTTTATTAACCCTCTGGGGTCCGAGGGCATTTTTTGGACAGTTCACTCACCTGGCATAAATGTTTTATTATTGCTGTTAACAGCTCTCCCTGCATCCCACAATCAGGTTTGTATTATCATGTTTTATACGTGTAATAAAGGTTTACAATCAGAAATCACAAAGGACAAAGTAAAACGGAAAATAATTTCCCACACACATTTATTCAAAACACACAGCAAACTATAATATATAACAACTATAATAACAACTGTTTTGACACTTTATAAAGGTAATTTGAGGACTGTACAACAAAAAAGTTCAAACAATAAACACAAATGCACAGTTTGAACAATATATACAAAATGGTCTATGTGTTTTGTTTGTCTACATCTCAAATCAATTTCTGTCTGCTATTACACAAAGGTTACATCACAAATTTCTATTTCTCTTGTGTTGGAGTGTTCTGTCTGACTTTGCAAGCAGCGTTCATTTCACACTTTGGCTCCTACAGTCTGAGATGCGGCCCCTCTCCCTCACCCCATTGATATGGTAAACAGTGCTTTACGCCAGAGGGAGAGAGCCACAGAGTTATCCAGTAACATTCAAATGCAAACTAGTGGAGCAATCCTGATAGTTACACACTCTTTGTTTGAGCACGTGAGATTGTCATGCGAGGCTCTCCATCTGCTTTCACTTTCGCTGTGCGTAATGGCACAGGGTGCATTGGAGGAGTTAGGGGTCTATTCAAACGGGCCAACTAGTAAGTTTCCTGAAAACGTTCATCACGTGAGGTAAATCTGCCCTACAATTGATTGGATTTTGGAAAACCATGTGATGGTGAACCAATTCCAATTGGACACTCACATGCCACACGTCATCACACAGCTTCTATGAGGAGTACAAAGATGGCCGATGGCTGGCTCGAAAGTCCGGGGAGTTAACTTTTCAGCAAAAAAAGTACGTTTCTATCTCATATCATTACTTGCATAAACCACTTCCGGGGGCATGGCCTGCTGCTGACCCTGCGCTCACTGTTTGTTTCACTGTTTGTCTGTTAAGCCCCTTTCACACCGGGGGTGCTCGCGGTTGCTCCTAGTTGCACCGTGCGTCATTATGACGACGCCACATGGAAGCAACTCAGTGCCAAGACGATGCAGCTTGGCGCCACAACAGCACGAGGGCGCAAAGGAGGAAGCAAGTCAGGCGCCGAAAAATTAAACCTGTTTAATTTTTTTGGCGTCCTGTGCTCAGCGCAGACAGGAAGTGGTTCCAGCGCAAGCCGGGGCAAAGAGGCGTAATTCGGGGCAAAGAGGCGTTACCCGACGTGACTTGAAGCCAATTTATGATTCCTGCTGTGTTCCGTTGTTCCCACAGTATAAATCACACAGGATTGTTGTTATACCGTGTACTTAATGCAGTAAAAACTACATGCTGAAGAAAAAAAAAAAAAAGCAGAATGATTGCCAGAAATATCCAGTAAAAAGTCCGGACATCTCTAGTCCACTCATGGACGGTTGTTCACGCGGGCACATGTGAACAATTAAAAGAAAAAAACGTCTGGCTCCAGGCATTAGTTCCTTGTTCTCACATCACAGTTAAAAAAGGGACAAAAAAGGACATAAGTGCTGAGACAGGACATGTTAACATCAAATAGAAATCCAGACATCTCCACATTCGCTTGAAGGTTCGTTCGCGCATCTCGCGGTCAAAGGAGGAAAGAAGAAAAAAAATTGTCTGCAGGCAGTTAGTTCCTTTCTCTCCTCAAACTCTCTTATCACAGTTAAAAAAGGACATAAGTCCAGGACATGTCAACATCAAGGTGAACTCCAGACATCTCCACATTTGCTTTAAAGGACGGTTCGTGGTCAAAGAAGGAAAGAACAGACAGCAAAACAGACAGCAAAAACAGCTCACTACTTCCAAGGACCGCGACGTGTGTGTACTGTGTTCAGAAAAGAGACTGGATGACAGGCAGAAAATGAGGCTATTTAAAGTTTAGAGTGAGGGGGAGCAACTGGCAGCACCTGGCAGCCAAACTCGCAGCGCAACGAGACGTCATCAGGTGCAAGCCGACACAGTAATTAACCGGCAATTAACTCCAAACAGCGCGGTTTTTCGGCGTAGTCATGGCGCACTAGGGAGAAACTGGGAGCAGCCCCGGTGTGAAAGGGGCTTTAGCGTTATTAAATTTGTTTTAATGTATTTTTTTTAAGCAGTTCATTGGTTTAATGTGGATGTGACCTGTCAGAACTTCACTGCACTTTTCACTTTGGACCTTATCGTCGCAATGAAAATCGCACTGCTGTGGGTCATTTTCTGCCTATCAGCGTTTGCGCACGGGAGCTGCCTCACAAGCCGGCAAAGCTTCCTTACTTACATCAGAGAGCATCTTTTGTCACTTCGCTCACCTGGTGAGGTTCCTTCAGTTTGTCTACCTGCGGACTGTCAGGAAATCCGACGGCCTCTTAAATGTCTGGGGAAAAGGAAAAAGCGTGGCTCCAGGGGAGGCGTGAGGCACCGACTCTGGAGACGCCGCAGCAGATTCCCGCTGCCTGTCATCACTCTAACGTCCGCTCGGTAAGCAATAAACTCGATGAACTTGTGCTGAGAGCCGAGCATGACAGTGAATTTAGACAGAGTAATCTTGTGTGTTCGACGGAAACATGGCTTAAAGATCATCACGATACACGGAGCCTGTCAGGTTACACCGCTGTCAGAGCGGACAGGGACGCGCGCACTGCGCACAAATCCATCGGAGGGGGTTTGTGTTTGTTTGTGGGTAACAGCTGGGCCACTCAATACAGCATACGAGAGCAAGTATGCACACCTGACTATGAGATACTGTATCTTTTAGACCCTTTTATCTTCCGCGGGAGTTCAGACAGATCACTGTCATTCTCGTATACGTGCCCGGTCCAGATGATGACGCAGCAGGAGAGAGAAGAGCAGAGAGCTATAATAATGCACTCACCCGCTCTGCTGACCAGCCCGTTTTCATTCTGGGTGACTTTAACTCCTGCAGTCTGTCTGACCATCTGCCCACTCTACAGCAATATGTAGACTGTCCCACACGTCTGCATCGCACGCTTGACCGTTGCTATGGCAACATCCCAGAGGCTTATAAAGCGGTATGCAGACCGCCTCTTGGAAAATCTGACCACAATGTGATTCATCTTTTGCCTAAATACAAAGCTGTGGTCAAAAGAATTAAAACAGTTAATAAGCAGGTACAGGTGTGGTCCGATGAAAGCAAAGAGCAACTCGGAGACTGTTTTGATGAAACAAACTGGGACATTTTCTTTGAATCCTGTCTGGATGGAGATGAACTCACTGACACCATCACATCTTATATTAAGTTCTGTGAGGATAATGTGTCAGAGACTAAAACTGTGAAAATATTCCCAAATAACAAACCCTGGGTGTCCAAACAATTGAAAATTTGTCTTAATGAAAAGAAGGCAGCCTTCTGCTCTGGTAATGTGCAATTAATGCAGGAAAAAAGGAGACAGCTGAGAGGGAATATATTTAAGGCAAAAATTGAGTACAAGAATAAAGTAGAAAGTAAATTTTTCAGTGGCAATATAAAACAAGCCTGGGAAAGTCTAAATACACTGATGGGCAAATCCAGTAAGAAATGTGATGCTCTTACAACCATTAATCAGTGTTTTGTTGATGAGTTAAACCATTTCTTCTGTAGATTTGATAAAGTGGATGATGAACAGGAATGTGATGAGATCTGTAAAAATCTTCCTGCAGGAGCCACCACAGCCATCACTGAGGATGACGTGGCTAAAAGTCTTTCTAAACTGAAGCCAAACAAGGCCACTGGCCCAGATGGCCTGAAAGCCCGTCTACTCAAAGACTGTGCTCCCCAATTAAAAGGAGTCTTTTCCAGATTGTTTAATTCCGTTCTTGTCACAGGAGTGCCCTTCTTCTTTGTCTTTCGGCTGTTCCCGTTAGGGGTCGCCACAGCAGATCAATCGTTTCCATCTCACCCTGTCCTCTGTATTTTCCTCTGTCACACCAACCACCTGCATGTCCTCTCTCAGCGCATCCATGAACCTCCTCTTTGGTCTCCCTCTTCTCCTCCTGCCTGATGAACACATTTAAGCAGGGGTGTAAGCAGCTCTCAGTTGAATGGAGTCAGAGTTCCATCTACTGGACAAACGGTGCAAGGACATTTTAAATTGCCGACACAAACATTATTTCAGTAACTGTTCTGTTTATGAGAAATTATCGGCGTTCTATCAGCAAACTTTCGGCCGATAGTGAGTACTTTGAAAAGGGCTTATATCGGCCGATAATATCAGCCGGACGATATATCGGTCAGGCTCTAACATCCTCCATGGCATTTTTTTCCCAGAATAATCCAGTTTTGTCACAGTTAAACACTTGTTGCAGGACATAGCCTTCCTTCGCAACAAGTGCAGCAAAATCCGCTGCCTTAACGTCCGCACTAGCTTCTCCTGCTTCTTCTCTTCGGTGGCGTCCCAAAGTGCAACCTGTAACTCAGATTTTCGCTTGTATTCCAAACAAAAATATGGACTGAGTGACGGCTCGTATTTCAAAAAACTCGTATGTTGATTCGCTCGTATGTTGAGGCTCCATTACAATTGTCGACATTGTTTTGTTTGGACCCAGAAACAGATTTATCACGTGATGTGTTATGTCAAAACGTAACAGTCCCATACATTGATGAATAGCAGAGTTGCTGACAAGACCCAAAGATGTTTCTCTACCTACCAGCTTGCCTTCAATAAATTTGTTGCTTCTGTCATCGTCTCTTCAGATGAAGCTCTTAGGCCTGGTGCCCATTACCCACACTCACAGTGTACAATCACTGATGAGCTTACCAAGAGCAATGATGCCAGAACTCGAATGGGGTGTACTGGAAATGGATTAACCCACCTCATCTTAGCTCACAAACTCTCCAGATAGTTGAAATTGAACCTGAGTGATGGTTCACTCCAGGCATCCACTCTGGAGAGAGTGACTGAAGGCTGAAGAGCTTGGCAGACTGATGTCTACATTGACCTTGGCCTGATGCCAAGACACGTCTACAGAATGGTGCCATTGACTTTGTATAAAATTTGTTTCAATCAAGAGGGTTTTATTGAACTTATTTTCTTGTTGATGGTGGCTTTCATCACATCATGGATCTCAAGCAGTTTTCTGAACGTTCTCCATTTTCAGATGTTTTACCGAGCTGTGACAACAGAGGATTTGGTTTCAAGTATTGATTTTACAATTACTTGAGGCCTTGAGCCTGCACTATCACTTCCGAGTGCCATGGAGGAGCAGGACTTCTCCTTGCCGCAGTGTTCTCTTGGATTCACATTCCTCCCGTCAGGGGTAGTAATAACAGATCCTTTTCTGACTGAAGTAGCAGCCATGAGCATGCTCAGGCTCCAGAAGAGGCTGGCCTCCAGCATCCTACACTGCGGCAAGAAGAAGGTCTGGTTGGATCCCAACAAGACCAATGAGATCGCTAACGCCAACTCCGTGTCAGCAGATCCGTAAACTCGTGAAGGATGGTCTTATCATTTGCAAACCTGTCCACTCCCGGGTCCGCTGCCACACTGACACGCCGCAAGGGAAGACACATGGGAGTCAGTAAGAGGAAGGGTACTGCCAACGCTCATATGCCAGAGAAACTCTCCTGGATGTGTCACATGCGGATCCTGTGTTGTTTGCTGTGTCGATACAGGCAGTCTAAGAAGACTGACACGTACCACAGCCTCTACCTGAAGGCAAAGGGTAATGCGTTCAAGAATAAACGCATCTTGATGGAACACATTCACAAGCTGAAGGCAGACAAGGCTCGCAAGAAGCTCCTGGCTGATCAGGCTGACGCTCGTCGTTCCAAGACGAAGGAGGCCCGCAAGCACAGCATGCACGAAGCGTGCCTCCAGGCCAAGAAAGAGGAGATCATTAAAACCTTGTCCAAGGAGGAGCAGAGCAAGAAGTAATCTGGTTCTTTCTGTCAGGTTGGGTAGCTGTGTGGAATCACAAGGTGGTCAGGAGCACCTGGAGCCCTCATCAGAAGCTCCATAACATAAATGTATTGGAGCCATGCATAGTACACTTGGCCCTCAGGCATTTGCTTCCTTTCATTGAAGGAAAACATGACATGTTGTTCGGTCAGCTGATGCTTCAAGAGTTTATCATGTGAGCCACCAGGGGGACACAAAGTCAAGTCAAGCTTTGGAAGATGCTTTGCATGGAAGATTGGAAGATTTGCAAGACTTTTACTTGCAAATCTCAGAGCAATGCATTTCATTGGTGTGCAGAACACAGTGGCAGACATGCTTTCTCACCCAAAGCTTCCAGAGGAGTGGAGACTAAACACTATGGTGGTTCAGATGATCTGACAGCAGTACAACAGATTGGACATTCATCTGTTAGCTTCAGAAGCACAGACAGGTTGCCCGCTGGATTCTGTATTGCGTCAGATTGGTGCCAAAACCACACTCGCGTAATAAATGCATTCTGGCGTATTATATTATTTCACATGCGTGACCACCCTAGATATGCTGTGGTCAGACCACTCATGGAGCTGAATGCATTCCAGCTATTAACTCTATATGAATTAATTAATTAATATTTAATTAATTGTTATTAATTAATAAATCTGAGTGCATGCACACTCAGAGGAAATTGCTCCTTGAGGGAGAGAAAAGGTGCTGTGAGAGAGGACCAGCACACCCCCCTCCTCTCAAAGTTGATTTCTGCTGGGGCACAGTGAATTCCTGCTCTCTCGCTCGAAACGTATGGCACTTAACCCCTCACGACCACATTCCCGACCCGGAGTAGGCAATCCGTCGGTTTCCTGCTGAGAACCAGGTGCTGATTATCATACCAGCCGCTTCATACTCGGCTGTGAACCAATCCAGTCAGTGCTGGAGGTCACAGGCTGATGAAGCCAACATTGATTGGCAAAAAAACAGTGATGAGACCCTGAGCCCACCAAACAGGAAACCCTACTCCTCCTGACTACATCTCGATATCCTGTCCATGAATATCACAAACAGCATTGGTGACACGGCACAGCTCATTCCGAGTGCGCAGATGATGGCAGCATAAAGAAGGATTTTCATACAAGGAAAGAGATCAGACCTAGGCTTGAGTCTCCCATGTGCCTTCTGGCAAATTGTCAGTGAACTTTAAAACTCTGCTTTTGAAGAAACTTCTTCTCTGCTCAACTCCAATGTGATGTTGTGTAACTGGTGATGCAAAATGCAAACCTCGTCTTGCTATTGATTGATGCAACCCATGCCAAATAAAAAACGGGCCCCACCTTAATGACACTATTTCTTCTTTCTTCTGTAGGGGCTGTTCAGAGCTCTTCCGTGTGCCTGTTGCTGAATATAAAGGAAGCAGCAGTGATAGTGGCTCCTTTGAATACAAATTCCCTTTCCGCAGCAACAACAACAAGTGGCAAAGGACATCTAGCCGCCCTCAGCAATCACTGACTGCTTCACCGCAGCCTCACACCCCAAACAGAGCCACCAGCCTCGGCAGTTCAATGGGGAAGACTCTGTCAGCCGAGCGACTGGAGCGAGGTGCCGTCATCCCTCGCAGTGTCAGCAGCGATGGCCGGCCCATGGACACCAAGAGGTAAGGGCCTGGGGCTTTTTGACGACTGAAAAGTAGAATATAGCTTTGATCATGGGAGGGTGGCAGAGTACAAAACAGAGTAAAAGTGTAAAATCCGGTTTTGACTGGCAGTGTGTCAAGTAGCACTTACCATTATCACCATGAGGTAACAGAGGAAGCGCAGGTTGACTGATGATCCCTGTTTCTCGATCTGCAGACTAGTGTCAATCAGTTACACAACAGCAGGCTTTAAAATAGTTTTTAGTTTGTTTGTTTTTATTATTTATTGTTAATTTTTAAAGAGAATTTATTACGTGATCTTGTAGGGGGCACAAATGGAGCATTTTACTCCAGTGGTTTGTTTTATTTACTCTTGTAGTACCACCATTTTTGTCTCATTATAAAGTCTTACACTTCTCATTTGTGTTTATGTAAACTAGGATGTCCCCAGGAAGTGAGAACTATAGCCTGGGACTTGGCCGTTCCCCTCACAACCGCAGTTCTCCCAGCAGCTTGTCTTGCTCTAGTGACACTTCAGCAGCATCCGCTCACTGGAGGCAGAAGTCCATGCCTGAACAGTAAGGAAGATTGGAGATACAGACTGTGCTTGCTTCTTTATTTAGTTTGGAAGGTAGGAGTTTGTACTGTAATTTCCAGACTATAGACCGCACCTGAATATTAGCGGGGAGCGGGGGGTGCAGTGAAAAATGGGGGTGCTCCCAGGAGAAATGCCCAGGTACAATAACAATAAACGGCAGGTACAACAAATAAGATTTTGCAAATGAGCTTTTGCTGTCGCAACTTGACTAAGACAGAAACATGTCAGCTATGTAGGTGCAACTGCTGACTTGCTGACTCGAGAACTGTCACACGTAAGCACCAACCTTGAATCAGGCTTACCTCTAAAGCTAGCCCGGTTAGCTGTACTCCAAGAGAACCTCACTAATTGATTGAATGCAGAGTTTCACAACTGGTAGCAACCTTGCTCCAGAGACTGCAAGGCACTTGTAACTAGCCCAAGCTACTGAAGCCACGCTGGCTAATTTAAGAGTTCCAACTCTCAGTACAATACCCCGCAGTAATGCAGCATCAGAACCAATTCTGTTCAACGGGTGTCAGTCCACTGGTGAGTGACATGCACCATATTCGTTGCAACATGAAAGAATTCCATCCTCACCTCAACGCCTTCCTGAGTGACCAGGGCTCCTCAGATGACCCAAGTTGGCCCTGTGAACGAGGCATGCGTATTCTTCAGCTGGAGTCCCTGACAAAGACTAAGGACTCAAATCACATTAATGAGAAAAGTTTCACAGCAGAATTAGAAGCTAATCTCTAAACATTTACTGAAGACAATGCAGCAATTTTGATTGCCCAGCTAAAAGGAACCCAACACAAATCCCAAATCTGCATAGCGAGTCCAGGCACCTTCCCCTCCTTCTGCCAAAACATGCGTCATAGATTGCAGAAGAGGACCAGGGAACCCCAGGCACTCCCTTATCCTGGGATTCCAGACAAAACATGCCCTTCTTTTGTAACCCTCTTGGGCATCTTTGTCCATAAGGACAATGCCCAACACACACAGCTCAGCAATGGTAAAGGCTGAGTTAGCATCACCACCCTGCTCAAACCCACCTGAGCTTGGCTGTAGGCAGTGCTTTTGCAAACACATGCCAAACACATCCACGGGTCTTGATGTCCCCTGCTGATGCCCATACCCTTTTCAGAGCGTGCCTCAAGCTCTGAAATGTCTGTTGCCTGTAAACTCACAGATGTCGTAGGCAGACAGCTGTCCCTCCATGCAGGAAACAAACCTGGTTATACAAGTAAAGTGGGAGCTAGTGGGAACCCTCCTCACAAGGGGCCTGACAAGCTCCACCAGATGGGTCAAAAGAGCTGTGTGCACCCCACCATAACCTGTCACATTGACTGGAGGAAAATGGTTGATGTACATATTCAACGACCATAGAAACAAATATTGGAAGGTCAGGCCCACAAATGTTTATGACCCCTCTATTGACAGCAACCAGGGCTACAAAGCTGCTATCCAGACCATTTTAGCAAGTCACTAACTGGCCACCAGATTCTATATCCAATGTTAATCTGCTACAAGTTTCAGACATCCTGGCATCTAAACAGAACTTCATGTTAGGGAAGGAGGACCACCTTCCCAAAGGATGGCGCCTACCGGTTCACGGGATTCAGCCAATCACAAAGTCCTTATAAAAAAGCTTTCACTTGTCGCATATCAGAAATACATCAAAACCATGGTGATGGCCTGTACCCAACTGGGTCCACTCATATTAATTTGTGCCTTCTTTTACACCCAGGAAGGGAAGCCATAACTACGACAGGCAAGCTTCCACAAAGAGAACACACACACACACACAAACTGTCATGAGATCTGCATGCCACCACCTCACTTCATAGGCATGCATTAAACACAGCCATTGTCCAACAATAACTATAATTTGGTTCATGTCAAGGTGGAACTCTCATTGATCTCTGCATTCTCATCAGCATCAAAAGACATTTCAAAATAACAAACCTAGTATGGAAATGCCAGAGATTCAACAGAGACTCCTCCTCCAACAGATAGAAACCCTCCGCTGTACCTTGGTCACTGTTAACTTCCATCTGACCCTTAATAAGACCTTGTGTGCCTTAAACTTTACTGTGTACAGTGACAGAAGTCATAACTTATGCAAGAGTAGTCAGATATCAAATGAAAACCCCCATTAGAGAACTAACTTCTTAGACAACAGCCTGAGTGATGAGAAAATGTTCCAGTCCACTGCACCAAGAATTTATTGTGGATTTACTGCGTCCAGAGGTCAGGACAGTGCAACACTCCCCAATCTGCATAAATGCAGAGGAAGTGGAGTAAGTCTCCATTATCAAGTTTCTTGGCCTTGGTGTGACAGAGGAACTATCCTGGGACATCAATGCAGCCTTTGTCATTTGGAAAGCCTAACTGCCCCTCTGCTACATAAGGAAGCTGAGGAGGGAAAATCTGTCACAGAAACTGCTGGTAAACTTCTACTACCTGTCAAGAGTGTGCTGATGTACTGTGTGTTGGTATGGTTTCCCAGCTGCACCAAGTTAGAAAAGGCAGCAATTCAGCAGATAAGCAAAACAGCAGGAAGAAGCATTGAGGCTCTGCTGCCAGACATCAAAACTATCTCGACCTGCTGCTCCCTGCAACGCTCCTTCTGGATCATCAGTGACTCTTCACACCCGTTTTAACTGTTGCCATCACAGGGAAAGGCTCATGTCTGTGCAAGCAAGAGCTAACAGAATGACCAATAGCTTTCTAGAAGCCGTAAGACATCTCACTAACGCAGCAATGCTCCTCCCACATTTCAGTTTCCTGTCAAACATAAGGAATGAATTATTAAGTGGACTAACGCACCTGTTCTTTGGCGATACTTGCACCATTGTTATATTCTACGGAGCCCTGGAAGTGTCATCGCAAAATGTTTTGCATGTGGAGAGAATGTACACACATTTTATTATATTGTGCGCATGTTTTATTATATTGTGCACACATTTTGTTATATTGTGCGCACGTTTTATTATATTGTACGCATGTTTTATTATATTGTGCGCACGTTTTGTTATATTGTGCACAAGTTTTATTATATTGTATGCACGTTTCATTATATTGTGCGCACGTTTTAAGCATCGTTTGAGTAAAACAAAGGCACAATCTACTTAAACGTGGCCACAATTTGTAAAACGTGCACTCAGTGTTGTCGTGACATATAAATGTTGGCTATTAGCCAACAAACCAGCAGAAAGTGTAATACATTTCCCTATTAGAAATGGATCTGGTCAGAGTGTATCATCATCGTTTTTGCGCACAAGGACATATAGAGAACTCCAGCTGCCCAGCATGACATCATCTGGAGTTTAAGCACATTAAAAAGGATGCTGAGGGCGAAGCGTCTCCCCGTCGTGAGGACGACAATTTAGATCATATTATGGAGTTCATTTTGAACGAAAGGAAAACGTGCGCGCGTTTTATTAATTCGAGGGCACAATTAAAAGAAAACGTGCACTCGTTTTATTAATTCGAGGGCTCAATTAAAGGAAAACATGCGTGCATTTTATTAATTTGAGGGCTCGATTAAAAGAAAATGTGGGTGCGTTTTATTAATTGGAGGGCTCGATTAAAGGAAAATGTGCACGCGTTTTATTCATTCGAGGGCACAATTAAAAGAAAACGTGCACTCGTTTTATTAATTCGAGGGCTCAATTAAAGGAAAACATGCGCGCATTTTATTAATTCGAGGGCTCGATTAAAGGAAAAAAAAAATATATATATATATATATATACAGTGAGGAAAATAAGTATTTGAACACCCTGCGGTTTTGCAAGTTCTCCCATTTAGAAATCATGGAGGGGTCTGAAATTTTCATCTTAGGTGCATGTCCACTGTGAGAGACATAATCTAAAAAAACAAAATCCAGAAATCACGATGTATGATTTTTTTTTAATAATTTATTTGTATTTTACTGCTGCAAATAAGTATTTGAACACCTACCAACCAGCAAGAATTCTGTCTCACACAGACCTGTTAATTTTTCTTTAAGAAGCCCTCTTATTCTGCACTCTTTAACTGTATTAATTGCACCTGTTTGAACTTGTTACCTGTATAAAAGACACCTGTTCACACACTCAATCAATCACACTCCAACTTGTCCACCATAGCCAAGACCAAAGAGCTGTCTAAGGACACCAGGGACAAAACTGTAGACCTGCACAAGCCTGGGATGGACTACAGCTTGGTAGAAGACAACAACTGTTATGATTATTTATTAGAAAGTGGAAGAAACACAAGATGACTGTCAATCTCCCTCGGTCTGGGATTCCAATCAAGATCTCACTTTGTGGGGTAAGGATGATTCTGAGAAAGCTCAGAACTACACAGGAGGACCAAGTCAGTGACCTGAAGAGAGCTGGGACCACAGTCACAAAGATTACATTAGTAACACATGATGCTGTCATGGTTTAAAATCCTGCAGGGCAGCAAGGTCCCCCTGCTCAAACCAGCATATGTCCAGGCCCGTTTGAAGTTCACCAGTGACCATCTGGATGATCCAGAGGAGGCATGGGAGAAGGTCATGTGGTCAGATGAGACCAGAATAGAGCTTTTTGGAATCAACTCCACTTACCATGTTTAGAGGATGGGAACAACCCCAAGAAAACCATCCCAACTGTGAAGCATGGGGGTGGAAACATCATACTCTGGGGTGCTCTTCTGCAAAGGGGACAGGACGACTGCACCGTATTGAAAGGAGGATGGATGGGGTCATGTATTGCAAGATTTTGGCAAACAACCTCCTTCCCTCAGTAAGAGCATTGAAGATGGGTCATGGTTGGGTCTTCCAGCATGACAATGACCCCAAACACATAGCCAGGACAACTAAGGAGGGGATGCGTAAGAAGCATTTCAAGGTCCTGGAGTGGCCTGGCCAGTCTCCAGACCTGAACTCAATAGAAAATCTTTGGAGGGAGCTGAAACTCCAAACCTGAAAGATTTGGAGAAGATCTTGTATGGAGGAGTGGACCAAAATCCCTGCTGCAGTGTGTGAAAACTTGGTCAAGAACTACAGGAAATGTTTGACCTCTGTAATTGCAAAGAAAGGCTACTGTACCAAATATTAACATTGATTTTCAAAGGTGTTGGAATACGTATTTGCAGCAGTAACATACAAATAAATTATTAAAAAAAATCATACATTGTGATTTCTGGATTTTTTTTTTTTTTTTAGATTATGTCTCTCACAGTGGACATGCACCTAAGATCAAAATTTCAGACCCTTCCATGATTTCTAAGTGGGAGAACTTGCAATATATATATATATATATATATATATATATATATATATATATATATATAATGATCCTTTATTAGTCCCACAACGGGTAAATGTATGTATGATGCTACAGCATCAAAGGCATAGTCAGAGCAATTGTGCAAAGTATGCAGAAATAAGGTAAAAGAAAAAATACCAAAAACACAAAGAAGTCAAGTTCTGTGTGGAATAAAAATAAATGCTGTAGAATACACTATATACAGACAAGAAAAAGAGTGCATCATAATACGAGGTCTGTTAGAAAAGTAACAGGCCTTTTTATTTTTTGCAATAACCTTATGGATTTGAATCACGTGTGATTGCATCAGCCAAGCTTGAACCTTCGTGCGCATGCGTGAGTTTTTTCACACCGGTCGGTTGCGTCATTTGCCTGTGAGCATGCTTTGTGTGAGCAGTGGTCCTCCTCCCTCGGCGGATTTTCATTGTGAGGAAAATGTCTGAACGGCTGAAGCAGCGCTGCATCAAATGTTTCCAGAAACTGTGAGAGATAGCCAGGTGGAAACCATTCTTAAAATTCAGATGGCTTTCGGTGAAGATCTTATGGGCATCACAGAGATTAAGGACCATTACAACCGGATTAAAGACAGCCCACAGTGGCTGAGGGCGCACCGCGCTCCGAGCGGCGATCAACAGGCTGAAACGACCAGATCATTTCCAAACTGAATGCTGTGTTGATCCGGGACGTCGTCTGACCAAAGAAATGGCAGAAAAGGTGGACATAGCACTTTCCCGGCACATTCCACTGTTAAAGGAGATTTTGTCATGAAAACAGGAGCAGAGGAATTCGCCACGGAGCCGCTAATGGCGCGGAACATAAGCACCTCCGTGTTGGTCTTACAGGACATGTTGTGACATGCTCAGCTCTTCGACAATTTCTTGGATACTCACTCGACTGAAAAGCCACCCGAAGCCGTCTGAATCTTCCGAATGGTGGAAGAGCTGGGCATGTCCCGTGAGACTTCCAACATGGAGGTGCTTTTTGTTCTGCGCCATTAGCGGCTCTGTCCTGACGCGCGAATTCCGCCGTACGTCTTTCATTACAAAATCTCCTGTAACATTGTAATGTGCCAAAAAAGTGCTATGTCCACCTCTATTGCTATTTCTCTGGTAGTCACACGATGTCCCTGATCAACACAGCCTTCACGTTGGAAATGATCCGGTCGTTTCAGCCTGTCGATGGCCGCTTGGAGCGCGGCGCGCCCTCAGCCGCTGTGGGCCGTCTTTAATCCGGTTGTAATGCTCCTTAATCTCTGTGATGCCCATAAGATCTTCAACAAAAGCCATCTGAATTTTCCAAATGGTTTCCACCTGGCTGTCTCTCACAGTTTCTGAAAAAATGTTGATGCAGCAAAGCGGCAGTCACTCGGCCATTTTCCTGACAATGAAAATCCGCCACAGGGGCTGGACCACTCCTCCCACAAACCGTGTTCACAGGCGAATGACGCAACCGACAGGCATGAAAAAACTCACGCATGCGCACGAAGGTTCAAGCTTGGCTGATGCAATCACACGTGATTCAAATCCATAAGGTTTTAGCAAAAAATAAAAAGGTCTGTTATTTTTCTAACAGACCTCATATTGCGCACGAGTATTCAAGTGATGTTGTACATGAGTGTAAAAGTTATTATTGCACAAGAATGTGTAATACTATTGCATATGCGGGACAGAAAAATGTTACAATAATGATATTAGTGATTTGAGTGGTGTGTGCGTGTTTGTGTGTATGTTAAAATGAATAAAAAATGTGTGTAAAAACTAATTTATTCAGATTAGCCTGATTTTTTGCATATCTTGTCATTTGCTAGATTTGTGGGAAATCGTCACTCTCCGTTGTCTACTGAGAGAGAAAGTGGTTCCAGTGGCAAATCCTCTCCTAACTGGTCAAGAATGGAGGAAGGAGGGGGAGGTGAACGAGGGTCAACAGGTGAATATATCCACATTTGATTTTGTGCAACCCTAAATCAGAAAAAGATGGTTATACTTATTTTCCCCACTGCTGGACACGGTTATTGGCACCCTTTGAATGAATTTACATTGAATGATCACTTTTAGACCAGGTTTTCTTGACCAACATCAGGGAATGGATCCATTAACATTTCGAAATTACGGCATGTGTCGTGGACTTCACATCACTCATTAACAAATACAATGGCACTGAACCTGTCTGGAGCAGGTCGTCCTCAAAAACAAAGTGACAGTGCGAGGAGACGAGTGAGGGAAGACACCAGTGACAAATGTGAGTTATAGACTTTCGACTGTTGCATTGGCAGTTCTACAGCTTTATGTTGGTATGGCAAGTTGGGCTTTCTTCACAAGAGCCTATGAAATCTCAGCTCCCCTTTGCCAGAAGGCACATGGAAGACTGAAGCCTTGATTTGATCAGCCTCGATTTTTTTTGGTATAAAAATCTGTCTTTGGTGCCACATTTAGTTATTTATCTATATCATAACAGCCAAGTGGTGTCTGTGTGCATGCGTGCGTGTGTGTGGCTTTGATTATGCAAAAACCGGGGAGAGCTGACATTTTCAGTTTGGTATGCTTATGTATTCTGGGTCAAGGATGAACACTGCAAAAACAGAGGGTTGATAGGACAAATGTTTTTGGAGAAATTAGCAATTTTAACTAACCAATAAGCAGTGGGTGTTGTGCTGTAATGCACCATGGGAATTTAGGGTTTCAAAAGATGATGTTGTGGTTCATGTTAAACAGTGTTGTTAGTGTTATTGATTTATTGTGTTTTTGTACTTCAATTGGTTTATTCAGTTTAGATAAGTGTTCTGTTGCTGTTCTGTCTTCCACCACCGTCTCTGTTTGTCAAATTTAAAAGCACCTGCATACAGCAGAATGCAGAAAAGACAAACAGCTGTGCATGCTTGTGTGCATGCAATTGTAACCACGCACAGACTGGGGGGAGCTGACATTTGCCATTTGGGTCAAGGATGGATGGCGCCAAAACCAAATGTTGATAGGACTAATATTTTTAGAGAAGCTACATATATTAGCTAACAACTCTGAACAATGGACACTGATATTTTTACATTCTGGATTCACACACCAATCCAGCAGGGGGCGGTAAATTATATTTTAAAAGCCTGAGTGTGTGATTTTATTTAGTAAGTACATAATATAATTGTAAATACATAAAACATATATGGATAACACAAGAAAATTAAAACACTTATTTCCATTGTGGTCCATTTAAAAATCAAATGACAAAATAGAAGCTAAAATAAAATGATTAAAATAATACTACTACTAATAATAGTGTGTATATGATAAGAAGCTAAACAATTTGGGCAGCACAGTGGCTTAGCGGTTAGCATTGTTGCCTCACAGCAAGAAGGTCATGGTCATAAAAAGGTCATAAAAAAGCTTTTCAACCTACCATCCCTGGTTCTCAAGACCAAGCACCAAAGTGGCTCTACTCTTCTTTTTTTAGATATTTAGATATACTTTAGTATACATGGGTATACACTAGTAGAGTTCTACCTTAGATTTGGAATGTATAATAGAAGATATACCCAGTGGTGGAAACAGCTAACCAAACCTAAAAATTTATCGGAAGCTACAGCTAACCGATAGCTTTCAGTATTGTCTCCAGTACACTTACAACTACTAACAAGCTGATTTTGAGTGTTAGCACAATGATCGCTTCTGGTAGCGCCAAAGACACACACAGACCCAAACAATGAATCACCACTTCTGTCTTTGTGCGCCCTGCCCTCTGCTGGAAGGTCCTGTTTACTACATGGCTTGCAGCAATGAAACAGTTGAGAGGAGCAGTAAAGCTCAACTCTATTCAATAGCAGTGTCGCCATGAGGTGGAGATCTTGGAAAATAAAGCAGTGCTGACTTATGGTTTGTGATTTCTAAATAAAATTAGTGTCATTAGTGTCAAAATTAATGTCATTTCTGTCATTTGTACAAAGTTAAAATATAACACACATCTTTTCATTTTAGGGTGGTGGCCAAGTGGTTAATGCGCTTGGTTTCAGTTCAGAAGGTTCCGGGTTCAAATCCCACCCCTGCCACATTTCTTCATGTAATGTGGAGTTGCGTCAGGAAGGGCATCCGGCGTAAAACTTGTGCCAATTCAACATGCAGATCCACCTTGGATTTGCTGTGGTGACCCCGAGTGCAAACAAGGGAGCAGCCAAAGGGACTTACTTTTACTTTTCATTTTAAATAATGCACTAATTCTGAAGTTTTGTAACAAGCACAGACAGATGCGAAAGGGATTATGGGTAAATGAGCCTCCACTATCACTGATTGGTTGACTCATTCATTCTATGTAAAAACCAACACGTTAATGTGACGTGACGTGTGTGTTAGTATTTAAATGTGCTTTTGTAAAATATGCCATTTTATTTATATGTAAAAATAAAATAAGCCATTTGCAAAAGCCAACTAACTCAAGTTGTGATTTGAAAACCGTCTGATGTAACCGGTGTCAAAATGCATAGAACACTGCCATCTACTGGAGCCCAGGCGCTCAGCCCCTTACCCATAATCCTTTGTGTACCAGTTTTTTTTTAAACAATAAAATCCACAATGACAATTGTAAATGAACATTATACAACCAAAACGTATGCTTTTAGTTCTTCAGCTGCAGTAATCTCAGGCACGCAAAGAGTTATAATTTATGTGATATCTCAATATTTAGTGCAAATACTGCCATGAACACTACTGGCCAGTAGATGGCAGTAGAGACCGTAGAGCAAACAGGAAAATATTGGAAAAGCAACCTGAGCTGCTTCTGACATTTAAAACAAACACAGTAACAAGTAACAACATCTATAAACCCAGAGAATATATTCATGAGCATTTTAGGCACAATATATAAAAAGCCTACTCTGTGTCAGCCTGATCCTGTCAGATCTCAGAAGCTAAGCAGAGCAGGATCTGGTTAGTACTTGGATGTGAGACCTCTTTGGAACACCAGCGGCTGTGTGTGTTTCTCCAGGGAAAACTGGAGTTGCGTCAGGAACGGCATCCGGCGTAAAAACCTGTGCCAATTACCGATGCAGCTCTGGCTGTATCCGCTGTGGCGACCCCGAACAAAACCGGGAGAAGCCGAATGAACAACAACATACAAAGAGTTTAATGCTGTTGTCCGTGTGGAGCCTGATCAGAGCGTCTCAAATGCATTTCTACTGTCGTGACTGTACCCGTAATGCACTGGGCAGCAGAGCATGTCCACACTAAAACCTACAAATTACTGCAGTACTTTAAAACTAAAACATATAGCTGATATCTGCACATTATAAAACTTCAGAAGTGACGTTAATTTAAATAACATGTCTGAAATTAGTTTGGTTAAGATTTTAACCATAAGCTAAAACTGTATGCCTCTGGATGACTTGGGTGATATTGCCGGTGAATTAGTATGGTGTCAGGAGCAATTATCTTGTGACCAGTTTACCTCTGACTGCAGAGGATAGAGCGGTTTCTCCCTAAACCAGCTGTCCTCTGTTTACAGAGAACAGAGCTGTTTATCTGCTACAAAACAGGTAAGCGCTAAAATCTTTGATATAAGATTTAACAAAGGTTTTTATCTGTTAAAGCTTTTTTTACTTCACCTGCAAAAATATGTTAGCGATTTAAAAATTATCGGACTAGTATTTATCGGAAGATAATCGGAAGATAAAAACGCTATATAAATGCAGTCCATTTAACAACACTCAATAAGTGTTTGGGAACTGAGGACACAAATTGTTGAAGCTTTATAGGTGGAATTCTTTCCCATTCTTGCTTGATGTACGACTTCAGTTGTTCAAGGGTCTCCGTTGTCGTATTTTGTGCTTCATAATGTGCCACACATTTTCAATGGGCAACAGGACTGGACTGCAGGCAGGCCAGTCTAGTACCCGCACTCTTTTACTATGAAGCCACGCTGTTGTAACACCTGCAGAATGTGGCTTGGCATTGTCTTGCTGAAATAAGCAGCATGTGTTGCTCCAAAACCTGGATGTACCTTTCAGCATTGATGGTGCCATCACAGATGTGTAAGTTGCCCATGTCATGGGCACTAACACACCCCCATACCATCACAGATGCCGGCTTTTCAGCTTTGCGCTGGTAACAGTCTGGATGGTCATTTTCCTCTTTTGTCCGGAGAACACGACGTCCATGATTTCCAAAAAGATTTCCATCAGACCACAGCACACTTTTCCACTTTGCATCTGTCGATTTCAAATGAGCTCGGGCCCAGAGAAGGCGGCGGCGTTTCTGGATGTTGTTGATGTTTGGCTTTCACTTTGCATGGTAGAGTTTTAACTTGCACTTGTAGATGTAGTGATGAACTGTGTTAACTGACAATGGTTTTGTGAAGTGTTCCTGAGCCCACGCGTAAGATCCTTTACACAATGATGTTGGTTTTTAATGCAGTGCTGCTTGAGGGATTGAAGGTTATGGGCATTCATTGTTGGTTTTCAGCCTTGCCGCTTACGTGTAGAAAGTTCTCCAGATTCTCTCCCTAAATTCCTTGTAATTGAATGTTGAGAAACATTTTTCTTAAACTGTTGGACTATTTTTCACGCAGTTGTTGGTGATCCTCGCCCCATCTTTGCTTGTGAACAGCTGAGCCTTTTGGGGATACTCCTTTTATACCCAGTCATGACACTCACCTGTTTCCAATTAACCTTTTC
This sequence comes from Thalassophryne amazonica, assembly GCF_902500255.1. Classification (NCBI taxonomy): domain Eukaryota; kingdom Metazoa; phylum Chordata; class Actinopteri; order Batrachoidiformes; family Batrachoididae; genus Thalassophryne; species Thalassophryne amazonica. The sequence goes on along the minus strand of NC_047123.1, from coordinate 13,091,344 downwards.
ACCTGTGGAATGTTCCAAACAGGTATTCTTTGAACATTCATCAACTTTCCCAGTCTTTTGTTGCCACTGCCCCAGGTTTTTTTGAAATGTGTTGCAGGCATCCATTTCAAAATGAGCAAATATTTGCACAAAAACAAAAAAAAAGTCTTATCAGTTTGAACATTAAATATCTTGTCTTTGTGGTGTATTCAGTTGAATATAGGTTGAAGAGGATTTGCAAATTATTTGTATTCTGTTTTATTTACATTTCACTCAACATCCCAACTTCACTGGAATTGGGGTTGTAGCATCAAACTTTCCTCCATTCATGTCTGACCATCTACCCACAACTGTAAAAATAAATAGTTTTTGATTAATCTTCTTGTATCTTTGGGTTTGCATGTTTGTGTGCTTTGCCACCAACTGCAGCTTTGATTTATTGCAGAAGCTCCAGTCTCCAAGTCTGGTCCAGGTTACTCTGGAGCTCCCCGCATCCAGAGGCAGGAACAGGTCATCCACCTGTCTCCCAAGAAGGGCAGCCAGGTCAGACATTGTTCTATTTTCTGGTTCTGCTTGAACACAGCTAACACAGTGTAATTGAAGCTTATATATGGATGCATGTAAAAATTGATTTGTGAGACACACTTGAGGTTTTGTCCTCCCCATCAACTCTCACTTGTAAGAGCTGAATATATATATGTGAGAGGCAGAGAGATATTGGTCAGTAAAACTTTGGGCAACAAAAAAAAAACAGTTCTTTGAGTACCATTTTATGGTATTGTAGTTTTTATGCAAAAACTCGTAGCACTTTGTAAGGTATCATACATTATCCAGATGGATAACTGACATTAAAATCTGGGTTAGTTCTGGGAAAATATGTTAATTGCTGAAAGGTTGATGCTCCTTAAATTTTCTTTTCCTCTTTTTCTGATTTCTTTTCATTTTGTTAGTCTGACAGTCCTTACTCTGGCCAGTCCAGCAGTAACACACTATCCAGTACAACTTCCAGTGGCGGCCATAGCGACAGTGATAAATGGTATGAGCTGGGTGCAGGTGGCAGCACCGGTGGGGACCAGGGTGACACAGAACCCAATGGCCTGGGAGGAGGAGGCTATCTCCAGGGTCCCTCAGCTGATGGCAGTACCGAGACCAGTTCTTATGGAATCCCTCATCATGTGCACCCCCACTCCCACCATGGCAGCACTACCTCCCTGCTTGCTCCAGGTGGAGGCAGAGAGCGTGTGGCATCCCCTTGGCACAGTCCCACTGAGGGAAGCCGCAGGATGCTGGAGAGGTCACCGCCTGCTGCTGAGTCTGCTGGCCCTCCAGCAGAAAGGAGCCTGAACATAATTGGTCGAAGCCCACCTACGCACCTCCTTGTTCGCGACAGCAGCACCTACAGCCTGAGTGATACTGGGTCCCACGCAAGGTCCGTCTGTGTTACTGTAATGTTTGTGTTTATGTCTAACAGTAAGTCTGATAGGGTCATGTGATTATACTGAGCTAAGTTGGACACACAGCTCTCTGGGTTCCACCGGCAGAACGCTTATTCACCAGATTGCTTTCATACTGTGAATGGAACAATAACTAAATGTCTGAAATTCTTTTGTTTTTTTTCCCCTTCTTCACTGCCGGTGCATGCTCAGTTATGTGGCAGAATTCTTGTGTCATGAAACACAAGGCAAATACCTGGAAGTGGCAGATTTAACTTCATTTTGCACATATGGCTAGTAACATGTGAAAAATCTAATTTACAGACTGCTGTGTGTCATGTTACCATCCGCTATCAACCAAACAGTTAGTCCCCCAATCACACTAGAGGCTGAATGAGCTCGAATGCCGTCCAAATGAAAAATCGACCTCCAATCAGGCAAAGTCAAGGTGCAATCGAAACCCTCCAAGAGCATACTGCGTGCATTCCAAACAGTTGGGTAAATTCTTGTGGCCAGCCCAAATGTTTAGCTCATGACATGTTCAGAACAGTCGAGGTGCAGTCAAGGTGGAAAAATACACATCATATCACAGATACATTGACAGTCCACTTCCTGATTTAGAAGATGTATCTGTAATATTATGTTATCATAGCTGTAACAGCCTTTTCAGATGGCTGTGCAACGCGCCTGCACGTCTCTGAGTGGTGGACCAGCGTGCACATCTGAATAGCCTGTCACAGCTGTAATACGCATCATATGACAGATACATTGTCAGTCCACCTCCTGATTTAGACAATGTATCTGTAATATTATCTTATCATGGTGTAACAGCCTGTTCAGATGGCTGCACAACGCGCCAGCGCGTCTCTGTGCGGTTTGCCAGCGTACACAGCTGAACGTGGTGTCACAGCTGTAATAAACAAAATAATAATCACTTTTGGAACGGCTCCAGATGCGCTTCCCATCATACAGTGGCAAAACAGCCACGCCACATCCATCAGCTGTCATGTCATCCGTGTGACATGGGTGCAAAGTGGGATGGTGACATCTGCCATGATCTGAGGGTAGATGTATCATTCACTACGAAATAATTATTCCATATGACGTCATGTCCAGACAGATCTCAAGCTTGGTTGATCGCTTGCCCGCCCGCCTGCTGTCTCTAAACCCCCCGACTCTCTCCAGGACATCAGTCCTTTAGCAAACAGTGGGCATTTCCGCCGTCCAGCGGATGCAAACAACGATGAGGGCAGACTGTTCTGTGTGGAAAATCCCTGATGAATGAGAGCTTTTGGATATGATTCTGGATTCTTACTGGCATTTCAGATTGGACCGGGGTTCATACACGCGCCTCCCACATACACAACAACCACATGTGTGGACGGAGCGGGTTGGAGCGCAGTCTGGGCATTCAGAAAGCTGTCCTCCGCGATTCTTATTCTCTCCCAGATGTGGCACGAATTGTTTTTTTTTGTACATTCTGCCTGATTTGGCTCGTGCTTATTCGTACTAAGTGTGATGGGACCTTTAGTAAATCACCAGCAAAACTGTGTCTACCCCAACATGCAAAAGTTTGAATTGCCGACACAACTGAACAATTATCTAGAATCTTAGTTAAATTAGACCCTAAATGTGCCTCAAGACTTTCTAACTCCAAATATTGTTAATAACTTTGAATTATGTAGCTTTACTGAGAACGGAGAAAATGTGGATACTTCAGAAGGTATATTTTCAGTCTTAATCTAAGGTAGGTTAGTTGTACATTTGTGATTTATTAATTATGTGTCTATTGGAGTAGAGCAGCTTCTTTTTTCAGAGCGCTTTGCTTTTTTCTTTCTTTTTTGCAGCCATTCTGAACACTTTTTTTAAAATCTTTCAACTTTTAACTAACAGCTGTGTTATCAGTCCCTCCCTGCAGCTCTGAGGTAGAGCGTGCACGCAGACAAATCTGGTGACTGTAATTCCACAGAAATCAGTCAGTTTGTAAGAGGTGCATGCAGGCAGGGTGACGGGAGGAAAAGCAACAGATGAGTTTGAGTGAGCAGAAAGTACTGAAAGCTGTAAATGTGCTATGTAAATTATGGCTGTCAGTCAGTAAATGTTGCAGCTCTGTGTGCTGCTTTAGAAAGAAATTACCACTAGTCAACTAATATTTTGAAAACATTGTCAGTTAGTAAAGCCCTGCTTCTCCATCTCCTCAGCAGCTTCACTAGCATTGTGACAGGTGACAGTCCCGGTCTGGAAATGTATTCGCATCTTTGTGAAGGACGTTTGAAAGCAGATTTGGTTTTCTTTCAGTGCTTTCTTAGTCGCGATGTAATCCTTTCTTTTCTGCTGTACATCTGCTGCATAATTGTGGTCAAAATAAACACGTTTGTCTTGAACGTGCAGCTGTTTCTTCCAGGCCACTCTGAGAACCTTTTCCTTTGTAGTAAAGCTCAAAAAGCGGACTACGATGGAGCGCAGTGATGCTCCAGAAGGTGGCCGGGGACCCAGAGCTCAGGGAGCCCACTCAACCCCCAGGGCTGTCCCTTGTTGGAAATCCAGACTGTCGCCGAGGTCAGTCATTAAGTTCTCAACAAACGGTACAGCTGAGGTGCTCTCTGGAATCTCAGTCTCTGGGACTCCGTATATGCGGATGTTATTGCAGCGAGAGTGACTCTCCAGCTCTGACAACTTATTTTGTAAAACTCGCTGGTTGTTGAGAAGGTCCAGTAAAGTATCCTTCACAGCCAAGTCCCGCTTTACTTTTTTTTGTATTTCCTGGTTGATTTTAGTACATAACTCGTCCATTTGGGCCTTCATGTCACTTTTGATTATTTCCCAAAAGTCAGAAAGATCCTTTTTCATTTGTGACTTTAGTTTGTCCAGCCTCTTCACCATAACTTCGCTCACCACAGAGCGAATGGTGGTACTTGTGGCTACTGCATTAGCTTCTTCTGTGCCATTATCATCCGAGCTAACTAGGCTAGCATGGCTGGAGTCATAGTAAGAACTCGTACCAGTTTTCTTGTCTTGTCCCGGACCTCAATTGTCCAATTATCCCTGCTCATCTTCGAAATATTTTCAAAGCAAATTTTTAATGAAAAGACTTCGAGTTTTGGGGTTATCAAAGGCTGAAATCGGAGCATCGCTTTATGCGTCCATCTTGTTCACGCTACCGGAAATTGTCCCCGGTGAATTCTGATTCATGATAATGGGAAGAGTCAACATCGAACAATCAAAAAGTGACATTGCTATGAACATTTGGCCGCCACAAGCCAGTTATCCCTGTGGTAACTTTTCCGACACCTCCTGATTAAAACCCAAAATGTCAGAAGGATTGTGAGGCCCTGCTTTCGCGGTCTGAATTCATACTGAAAATCAAGATCAAGCGAGCTTTTGACCTTCTGCTCCATGGGAGGTTTCTGTCCTCCCTGAGTTTGCCTTAGGACACCTGTGGTACCATTTGACAGGTGGACCACCCCATTCAAACTCCCCACCTGCCACTGTCCCCAGGAGTGGTCTGAGAGCACCAGAAGTGAGAGCCTGTGTGGGGCTCACCTCGCCGGGTGTACTGACAAAAAAAAAAAAAAAACATTTTTGCAGATATGGGGTTTGCGATCAAGATTTCCAGAAATCAGTGGTGGGCACAGTTCTGTTAATCCGACAGCCGATAATTACTGAAGATAAAGTTTTCATTATCGGATTATCTTTTCAGATAACTTTGAAAACCATTATCGGACTGATTATCTTCCGATAAATTTTTGTCCGATAATTTTTAGACCGTTAATGTGGTAAACAAACGTGAACAGATGTGTCGCCCTACCCTCTGCAAACAGAGGAGAACTGCTTCTAGAAGAAACCACTCTATCCTCTGCAGGCAAAGGAGAACTGGCCACAAAAACAAAAAAATAATTTATTTTAACCCCATACTGATACGTGCCCAAGTCATCCAGAGGTATACATTTTTAACTTATGGTTCAAATTTTAACCAAATTTATTTCAGACAAGCTATTTAAATTAACATCACTTCTGAAGTTTTATAAAGTTTAGTTTTAAAGTAATATGCTAATTTTTAAGGTTTTAGTGTGGGCTTGCTGTGTCCAAGTGCATTATGGGGTAATAGGGTAATCTTAGTACATTCACGACAGGAGAATACATTTGAGACACTCTGGTCAGGACAACAGCATTAAACGCTAGTGCCTAAAACTCTTGTGAATATATTCTCTGGGTTTATAGATGTTGTTATTGTGTTTGCTTTTATTAAATTCCACTCATCTTAAACGTAGCAAGTAGCAACACAGATTATCTGGAATTTTGTGTTTGCAAGTTTTCAAGGTCTCTACTGCCATCTACTGACAAGTAGTGTTGATGGCAGTATTCAGACTGAAGCTGGGCAGACACTATGATATTTTTCAATCACTGTACTCCTTTCCACCTCAAACTGTACCACAGAACCGCATAGTGTAAAAGTTTAGAGCGCACGATTTATGTTCTCACACAGATTGTATGTTCAAAATCCACACACCGGACTCGTACTTCCAGAAGCAAAATGTAAACAGAAGCTTTTTTTCAAACTTAATTTACAAAAACTCTCGATGGGAGACATCAAAGTTAAAAAAAAAGACAAGACAGGTCTGCGGTGTTTGCACAGGCACAGTGCGAGAGGTGGTCATGAGATGTTAAACGCAGCTTGTTACTCCATGTATACTAAACGATGCAGGACTTGCGATTAACCTGAAACTCTGTGCGATCCAAAAAATTCTCGCACGAATGAAAAATCAGCTGAAAAAGGGCCAAAACTCGCACTGGCACCAGTAGATCATGGCAGTGTTCTATTTATTTTGACACCGGTTATATCAGATGGTTATCTAATTACAACTTGGCTTTTTTTTTTTTTTTTTTTTTGAAAATGCCTTTTTTTACAAATAAAAAATAGCATATTTTACAAAAGCACATTTATCTGTAAACACCAGCACACGACACGCGTCACATTAACGTATTGGTTTACATAGAATGAATCAACCAATCAGTGTTAGCGGAGGCATATTTTACCCAGAATGCAATCTGTTGTTTGTTACAAAACTTCAGAATTAGTGCATTGTTCAACATTAAAAGATATATGTTATATCTTAACTTTGCACAAATAACAGAATTGACATTAATGGAGTTATTCTATCAGTATTTATTTTATTTATATACCAAACCATAACTCAGCACTGTTTTATTTTCCAAGACCTCAGCCTGACGTCAGTGCTGTGATTGAGTAGAGAGTTGAGCTTTGCAGCTCCTCTCAGTTGCTTCTGTGCTGGAAGCCTTGTAGTAAACTGAAGCTTCCAGCAGGGGGCAGGAAGCTCAAGAACAGAAGTGCTGACTCATTGTTTGGGTCTGCTGTTGCTTTTGATGCTTCCAAAAGCGATCATTGTGTTAAAACTCAAAATCAGCTTGTTTAGTAGTTGCAAGTGTACCGGAGACGATACTGGAATTTATCGGTTAGCTGTAACTTCCGATACATTTTTGGGTGGTTTATCATTTTAGCATTATCAAAGATAACTTTTCAGTTATCCGATTATCTGTTATCGAAGTTAATTTTTTGGTTATCTGTGCTCACTACTACCAAAAATAATTCATCTGTCATAGATTCCCTTGCACATTACCCTATGGAATCTGGAGATCAGCACTGGCACCAATGGTTCGAGCTTCATCTTAATGGGTTAAGAGATACCCCATCCCACAGAGCCAAATGCTTTCAGAAATTTTTTCTGGAAATACGAGGTCTATTAGAAAAGTATCCGACCTTATTATTTTTTTCAAAAACCATATGGATTTGAATCACGTGTGATTACATCAGACATGCTTGAACCCTCGTGGGCATGCGAGAGTTTTTTCACGTCTGTCGGTTACGTCATTCTCCTGTGGGCAGTCTTTGAGTGCGGAGTGGCCCACCCTCTCATCGATTTTTTCATTGTTTAGGAATGGCTCAAAGACTGCTGCTTTGTTTGATCAAAATTTTTTCAAAACTGTAAGGCACAACTGAGTGGACACCATTCGATAAATTCAGCTGGTTTTCGGTAAAAATTTTAACGGCTGATGAGAGATTTTGGTCTGGTAGTGTCGCTTTAAGGACGGCCCACTGCGCCTGACGGCGATCTGTGCTTCGAGGCGGCAGCGTCTCGCCGTTTCAAGTTGAAAACTTCCACATTTCAGGCTCTGTTGACCCAGTAAGTCGTCAGAGAACAGAGAACTTTCAGAAGAAGTCAGCATGAGGAGTTTATTCGGACATTCCATTGTTAATGGACATTTTGTAATGAAAGAATGTGCGGGCAGAGTCGCATGTCGGGCCGGACCCGACCGCGGGGGGTCGCGACAGGAAAAACACCTCCGTTGGAAACCTTAACGGGCAAGTTGGAACATGCCCAAGCTGTTAAACAATTTCTCAGTTACTCACTTGTTGAAAGCCATCAAAAGCCTGAATTTTACAAATGGTTTTCAACACGGAGGTGTTTTTCCTGTCGCGGCGCACACAGATTCGCTGAGTCGTCACGGAAATGACTCGGCGAATTTGCGCGCACGTCTTTCATTACAAAATGTCCTTAAACAGTGGAATGTCCGCATAAAGTCCTCATGCCGGCCTCTTCTGAATCTTCTCTGTTCTCTCACGACGTCCTGGGTGAATTAAGCCTTATATTAGGATGTTTTCAGGTCGAAACAGGCCGACGATGGCGCCTGGAAGCGCTGCATGACGTCCCGCTGCGTGGGAAGTCCTTACACCGACAGAAACACCCCATAATCTCTCATCAGCCGTTAAACTTTTCACTGAAAACCAGCTTAATTTCTCGGATAGTGTCCACTCGGATATTCCTCACAGGTCCAGAAAAAATGTTGATAAAGCAACGTGCGCCGTCTGGAGCAGCGTGTGAAACAAAGGAATTCAGCCGAGAGAGCGGGACCACATCTCACTCAAGGCCTGCCCACAGGGAAATGACGTCACCGACACGCGTGAAAAAACTCACGCATGCGCACGAGGGTTCAAGCATGATTGGTGTAATCGCACGTCATTCAAATCCATATAGTTAAAAAAATAAAAGGGTCGGTTTATTATCTAATAGACCTTGTATGTAGATATTTACTTCAAAACATATAGACTTCTTATTTAGTCTTTAAGCTGCTCAAGAAATGTCTTCAGGTTATCATTAGCATTGATAACTGAAGATGCCAATTAGGTTTGAGATGAAATTTCAACAGGAAGTACAGCTGTTTGAGAGAAACATTTCAGATGTGAGCAGAGACAAGACTGCAAATAGATTATCACTGCTGAAGTAAACTAAATGATTTGAATGTTGTGCAAGGCTCATCAAATCATTAACACTTCTCCTACACTAACTTGAGAAAATATGGCAATAATGTCTATAAGTGAAGCGGTACCTCATCAGCTTTCTGTCCCAACTATCCTACAAAAAAATGAACTGCAACCTTGATACTTGCAATAATTTTAATAAATGTATCAATATTTCTGTGGTGTCTTGTCATGATGAGCAAATTTCTCCTAATCTCTTCCTGTACCAGCACCAGGCATTCAGGCCACAGCTCCCCCAGAGAGGAGTCCTCTTCTTCAGCCACCTCTCCTTCATCTCATCCCTTTGTATCTGCTGGACCCAAGAGCTTCTACCCCCGTCAGGGAGCGCAGTCTAAGTTCCTGATTGGCTGGAGGAAGCCTGGATCTACCATCAATTCTGTCGACTTTGGTGATTCACGCAAGTAAGGATGCAGGAACAACGGAATCTGCCATGCTCCTTAAACTCAAACATGGGATTAAATTCTATACAGTCACACCCACTGTTTGATTTGGTTATTATTACGGTACCGCTACAGCCTGTGTGTGTCTGTGTATTTGTGTGTGTGTGTGTGTGTGTGTGTGTGCATGTGTGTGTGCAGCAAAACAAAATACTCTGCCGTTAGATAATGTGATTGTGTGTCAGTCTGCTCCTTATTAGCAGGTAAGATTTTTAATCCTGTATCTTCTCACAAAGTCCTCAGGTAAATATGTGAAGCATGTGAACATCCAACATAAAAATGTTGAAAATGCACTTCTAATAGACTACAACACATTGCTTTGTGAGTTCTTCAAAAGGATTTCACCATCAGTCACAAAAAAACAAAGCGTGCAAGGACAGAACTATTCAGAAAGGCCATTTTTAGCACTTTGGCAGCCATCTTTAATTTAATTTAATTTCACAGGTGTCCACCCCTAATTATTTTCTATATAGCCTGTGCTACATGTGTGCCGAATTTCATGCTTTCTTCATAATCTGAACAATAATTTTGCTTTGAACATGTATTACTTGTACCCGCGATGTAGTTTTTTCAGTGATGACCCAACCCTCATGACCACAGAAAGAGACAGCACGACAGACACAGAGAGAGAGAGACAGCACGACAGACACAGAGAGAAAGAGAGAGACAGCACGACAGACACAGAGAGAAAGAGAGAGACAGCACGACAGACACAGAGAGAGAGAGAGAGACAGCACGACAGACACAGAGAGAAAGAGAGAGACAGCACGACAGACACAGAGAGACAGCACGACAGACACACAGAGAGAGAGAGAGAGAGAGAGAGAGA
>NC_047123.1:13081154-13081227 GCF_902500255.1 Thalassophryne amazonica | reverse complement strand
ACAGACACAGAGAGACAGCGTGACAGACACAGAGAGAGAGAGAGAGAGAGAGAGAGAGAGGAGGACGAGAGAG